>NC_134355.1:190172218-190174718 GCF_048569485.1 Anomaloglossus baeobatrachus | reverse complement strand
TGTGTGTGTGTGTGTGTGTGTGTGTATGTGTGTGTATTTTTCGCCACTGCAGGACCTTGATGCGCTGGTAACTATGCTACCATGGCTACCAGCGCATCTCGTCCCCCCGCTCGCACGGGAGCCCACACCAGCATACGCCGGCCAGCCCCAGCAATGCGAGGGTATGTGTCACCTGGTTTGGCGGCGTACGCTGATGTGGACTCCCAGGGGTACAGTACTCACCTGGTAGTCGTAGCTCCGTGACAGTGTCGGTTCGGGGAATGCAGGGGGGGCGGGGCCAGAGCTAGCGTGCATTGCGTGAAGGGGGCGGGCGTGGCCGAGTTGCCAATGCCTGCAGGGTGTCGGGGCGAGAGGCCAATCTGTGGGGGGGGGGGGCGGAGCCACACAGGACACAATTTTGAAGACAGACAGAGGCAATTATATATATAGATATATACAATGTGTATATATGTGTGTATATTATATATGTGTATATATACACACACACATATATATATATATATATACACAGACACACATTATATATATATATATATATATATATATATATATATATATATATATATATATATATATATATATATATACATATATATACATACACAGACACACATTATATATATATATATATATATATATATATATATATATATAATGTGTGTCTGTGTATGTATATATATGTATATATATATATATATATATATATATGTGTGTCTGTGTATGTATATGTGTATATATATATATATATATATATATATATATATAATGTGTGTCTGTGTATATATATATATATATGTGTGTGTGTATATATACACATATATAATATACACACATATATACACATTGTATATATCTATATATATAATTGCCTCTGTCTGTCTTCAAAATTGTGTCCTGTGTGGCTCCGCCCCCCCCCCACAGATTGGCCTCTCGCCCCGACACCCTGCAGGCATTGGCAACTCGGCCACGCCCCGCCCCCTTCACGCAATGCACGCTAGCTCTGGCCCCGCCCCCCCTGCATTCCCCGAACCGACACTGTCACGGAGCTACGACTACCAGGTGAGTACTGTACCCCTGGGAGTCCACATCAGCGTACGCCGCCAAACCAGGTGACACATACCCTCGCATTGCTGGGGCTGGCCGGCGTATGCTGGTGTGGGCTCCCGTGCGAGCGGGGGGACGAGATGCGCTGGTAGCCATGGTAGCATAGTTACCAGCGCATCAAGGTCCTGCAGTGGCGAAAAATACACACACATACACACACACACACACACACACACACACACACACACAGCGCATCGCTCACAACATCCTGGGATATCGCTTGCTTCTCGTCGGCGATATTGTGGTGTGAGCTTCCAGGACCTGCCGGAGGATCACATGGCCAGAAGCATGTGGTATCTCCGGATGTTGTGAGTATGAGCGCGTATGTGCAATATCGTCAATGTGTGTGTGTGTATGCGATCAGATCTGTGAGTGTCGGCAGAGGAGCACGGCGTGCTGGAGGAGGCTGGGAGGAGAGAGGCTGGGATGGGGAGGCTGATGCTGGGGGAGGCTGAGGCTGGGGTAGGCTGGGAGGAGAGAGGCTGACGCTGGGGGGGAGAGAGGCTGACGCTGGGGGGGAGAGAGGCTGACGCTGCGGGCAGAGAGGCTGACGCTGCACGATGGGGGGTGCGCAGCATGGGGGATGGATCACAGTGGGGAGTGCACACCTCCCCCCCAACACACACACACACCTCCCCCCCCAACACACACACACACCTCCCCCCCCAACACACACACCTCCCCCCCCCAACACACACACACACACACCTCCCCCCCCAACACACACACACACACACCTCCCCCCCAACACACACACACACCTCCCCCCCCAACACACACACACACCTCCCCCCCAACACACACACCTCCCCCCCCAACACACACACACACACACACCTCCCCCCCAACACACACACACACCTCCCCCCCCAACACACACACACACCTCCCCCCCCAACACACACACCTCCCCCCCAACACACACACACACACCTCCCCCCCAACACACACACACACACGCACGCGCGCGCGCACTGCACAACACACCACACACACACTGGGAACCACAAACAACTGCCCTACACAGACACCCACACACACAGACAACCTCTGCACACACAAATATACGCACATACTGCACAACACACATTGCACAAAACCTACCTC
This sequence comes from Anomaloglossus baeobatrachus, assembly GCF_048569485.1. Classification (NCBI taxonomy): domain Eukaryota; kingdom Metazoa; phylum Chordata; class Amphibia; order Anura; family Aromobatidae; genus Anomaloglossus; species Anomaloglossus baeobatrachus. Next base: position 190,172,507 of record NC_134355.1, on the reverse strand, counting down.
CCCCCAAAACACACCACACACACACAAACCGCGCAACACACACACAATGCTACAGACACACAGCGCTCCACAAACAACGCAACATACCTAAAACACTGCTCTCACCCCCGCCACACCCAGACAATACCCAGAACATGTACAGCGCCCTACACAAACACTTGGTAACTACACACAACATCTATATATAATATATATAATCGTATTTTTCGGACCATAAGACGCACTTTTTTCCCCCCAAATGTTGGGGGAAAGTGGGGGGGTGCGTCTTATGGTCTGACTATAAGGTTGC
>NC_134355.1:190052218-190167218 GCF_048569485.1 Anomaloglossus baeobatrachus | reverse complement strand
CCCAACAGGTTGGTTAGACACGACTTATCTTTCATGAATCCATGCTGTCTGTCAGTTATTATATTATTTTCTGCAACATATTTTTGCATGTCATCCCATAAAATGCCCTCAAAAACTTTGCATACTACTGATGTCAGGCTTACTGGACGGTAGTAATATATATATACACATACACACATACACACATAATATAATATATAGAGAGAGATATATATATAATACACACACACATATAATATATATATATATATATATATATATATATATATATATATATATATAATTTATTAGTATGTGTGTGTGTATATGTACCCCCCCCGTATGTTTGGTTTATAAGACGCACACCCTACTTTCCCCCAAAATTTGGGGGAACAAAAGTGTGTCTTATAAAGCGAAAAATACGGTATATAGTTTTTGGGGTATATATTATAATAAATATATATAAACATATATATATATATATATATATATATATATATATATATATATATATACCGTATTTTTCGCTTTATAAGACGCACTTTTGTTCCCCCAAATTTTGGGGGAAAGTAGGGGGTGCGTCTTATAAACCGAATATACGGATTATATACTGCAGGGTCCAGGGGAGGTGGGGCCGCTCTGGAGCGGTGCTGGGGGAGCTGGTGGAGGCTGGTATAGACTTGTGAAGCTGAGGGCGGCAGCGTTTGATCTCCTGCACCCGCTCATATAATATGCACAGCTGCTGTCCACCCCTGTGGTGCTGAAATTGCACCGCGGTGATGGGCTGGGGGAGCTGTGCATATTATATCTGCCCGTGCTTCCCTTTGCTCACAAATGCCCCCTCCCCCTGTGTTATCTATGGCCCCCATGCTGCTACCCATAGTAAAATAATAAACTCCTTACTCACCTCCTCCAGCATCTGCCGTCTCCCTCCTGCCGCTATGATCAGGCATGCAGAGATAACACACTGCTGTGCCGATCACATGACGGGGACTGTGAACCAGGAAATGCAGGAGGCCGGAGTTCAACCCTGAGGAGGGGTACACGAGGGAGCACAGCGCTGGAGAAGGTAAGGAAAGAGTTTATTTTACTAAAAGCAGCAGCATGGGTCAGCGTGTGTGCCGGCCACAGGGGCCAGCGTGTGTGCCAGCCACAGGGGCCAGCGTGTGTGCCAGCCACAGGGGCCAGCGTGTGTGCCAGCCACAGGGGCCAGCGTGTGTGCCAGCCACAGGGGCCAGCGTGTGTGCCGGCCACAGGGGCCAGCGTGTGTGCCGGCCACAGGGGCCAGCGTGTGTGCCGGCCACAGGGGCCAGCGTGTGTGCCGGCCACAGGGGCCAGCGTGTGTGCCGGCCACAGGGGCCAGCGTGTGTGCCGGCCACAGGGGCCAGCGTGTGTGCCGGCCACAGGGGCCAGCGTGTGTGCCGGCCACAGGGGCCAGCGTGTGTGCCGGCCACAGGGGCCAGCGTGTGTGCCGGCCACAGGGGCCAGCGTGTGTGCCGGCCACAGGGGCCAGCGTGTGTGCCGGCCACAGGGGGCAGCGTGTGTGCCGGCCACAGGGGCCAGCGTGTGTGCCGGCCACAGGGGCCAGCGTGTGTGCCAGCCACAGGGGGCAGCGTGTGTGCCAGCCACAGGGGGTAGCGTGTGTGCCAGCCACAGGGGGCCAGTTTGTGCCAGCCACAGGGGGCATGTTGCATCACTGGGGGACGTGTGCCAGCCACAGGGGGCTATATTCAATATAAGGTGGCCATATCCAGATTAAGGGGGCTAATTTTAGGATGGGGGCTATGAGGGACATATACTCTATATGATTTGTTAGACAGACACTGGCATTATTAGACGGACCCCATTTATTAAAAAAAATTCTCTATTCCTTCACCAAATTTGGGGGTGCGTCTTATAATCCGGTGCGTCTTATAAAGCGAAAAATACGGTATATATATATATATTTATTTAGATTTATATTTTTTTTTTTTTTTTCCTCAGAAGTCAAATACTTTTGACTTGCTTGTTTGATTTGGTCTTTTAGGACTCAAGTGAAAATCTGTTGTAGTTTTAGGCCAAGTTTCTGCTACAATATGGAAAATTCTGAAAGGTTCACAAACTTTAGTACTACTGCATGTATACTGTGCAAAGTTTAAGGCCGGTGTGGGGAAAGAATGCTGCAAAGTGAGTAAACTAGTAGTGTTAATAGTTTGTTTATTTTTTTTATTAATTAACAAAATGTAATAAATATTTGAAGTGCACCAATAGCCAGGATTTTCCTGTCTAACCTAAAGCCAGTGCTGTACTGGCACTATCACGCTGATTCTATACATACTGATGTCCCTGCCTGCTCTCACACACCAGTCACATCTCATGCTCCTTGTTTATTTTTTTTTTTTTGCTTGTGCCTCTTAATAAATTAGGAGCTTCTGACTCCAGCAACTTCTCAGAGTTCAGTGGGAACAACGCCTGTCTTAATGAATAGGGGTCACCGTGTTTACGGTCCTCAACTATGCTCATTTCTAGGTGCTTCTTCAGAACAGCTTGAACATCTTGACTCTCCAGCCTCTTGGGAAATCTTTGCCTGGGAGACGCCTTGCTGATGCAGTATAACTGCCTTTTGTTTTGTTGCTGTGCTCGGTCTGCAATTCTTGTCCTGTGACCTAAAAATGTTCAACACAACTTCACCTTTGTATCTGAGTGTGGCTGTTACTCGCCCAGTTTTAAGCCTCCTACACCGATTAATGACTTTTACCCTATATATATGAAAATGATAATTATCTCTTGTTATAGTTGGTTACCTATTTATCTGAATATAATCCTACAAAATCCCTGACACTACAAATGTACCTAGGAGAATTGATCCTCTTTTACAGTCACAGGGTGCTCATAACAAATGTTGATTTTGATTTTAACATTTTTCTCTTGTTGTTTCACCTTGCAATATTGTTTAAAAAAAAATGTTCTTACATTTTTATTTTTATTTTTTTAAGCAATCTTATTCTGCAACAGGTTTCTACACATGCCTAAAACTATTGCACTTTACCACATGGATATAGACTTCGAGACTTTTATTCGCTTGGCAATTTTGAGAAGTTGTTGTAAACCAGGAACCACCACTCACCATTTTATTAATTCTGTCGATATTTTGGTGCAGGAGTTACATATACAAAAAAAAAGTTTAAAAAGTATTTTTCACTTCACGAACTATGGATGTGTGAGCAGTTGTAGCACAATGGAGCTGTTTCTAATACATTGGTAGTTGCCACTTTCTGCACTATGACGCTTTTAGTAACTGTCATGATCACGTTTGCATTCATGCATGTTATTTCTTAGATATATGATTAATTCTATGCCATATATATCTTTTGTTTTTGCCTCTCATTTCAGAGCGCTTTGATCACCACTGTCCCTGGGTGGGAAACTGCGTGGGGAAAAGAAACTACAGATTTTTTTACATGTTCATTTTATCGCTGTCATTTCTGACAGTCTTTATATTTGCATTCGTTATCACGCACGTTATACTTCGTAAGTATGCGGAGGAAGCCATGTTTTGGTTTATTTGTATCTTTCATCTCAAATTTTAGTGGATTTTATTTAGTTGCATGTGGAAGCTTGCATGGTATTTTGGTACCACTAGTATAGAACGATACTAAGAGCAGCAGTTGATTTCTCCAACCTTGTAGGATTCATTCCATAACTTCATTAATCTCTCTGGATCTTAAGTTTTATTCTGTTTCTTGAAGAAGTGTATGGGTTTTGCCTCTTTAACTTGTATCCCTCTGATTAGAGCATTGTGTTTTAACAGTAGAGTTGAGCCAGTTGACCTACTTTTCTTTAAAGTACTAATGAATTTTTAATTTATTTTAATGTAGTCAACACCCAATATGACTGACTTATGTAATTGTCATTATTTTATGCTCAGAACTCAGTGCTTAATGCTTTATGTATAATACAATTGTTTCCAAACAATGTAAAATTACAGTTGCCATATACCAATGATGTGACTATAGATACTGTATTTTTCGGACCATAAGACGCACTTTTTTTCCCCCAAATGTTGGGGGAAAGTTGGGGGTGCGTCTTATGGTCTGACTATAGGGCTGCGGCTGGGAATGAGGGTGCTGCGGGTCATCGGGGGCACGAGCAGGCAGCAGCAGCGCCTGCCGTGACCACGTGGGCCCGCTCATTACATATGCACGCCCATCCTCCCGCCCATCTCTCAGCGCTGAAGCTGGCACTGACAGGTGGGCGGGAGGACGAGCGGGACGCGCGCATAGCAAAGAGCCGGCCGCATGATCACCCCTGCAATTACAGCCTGGAGTGATCATGTGCGGCTGTATTCACTGCTCCCCGCGCGTCATTACCAGCGCGGGGTGCAGTGAATCAGTACACTCACCCGTCCCCGTGTGTGGAGCCGCCCCCCTGCTGCACGCGATGTATTACTGTCTGTGCCGGTCAGCTGATCTGTGCTGTGCCGGTCAGCTGATCTGTGCTGTGCCGGTCAGCTGATCTGTGCTGTGCCGGTCAGCTGATCTGTGCTGTGCCGGTCAGCTGATCTGTGCTGTGCCGGTCAGCTGATCTGTGCTGTGCCGGTCAGCTGATCTGTGCTGTGCCGGTCAGCTGATCTGTGCTGTGCCGGTCAGCTGATCTGTGCTGTGCCGGTCAGCTGATCTGTGCTGTGCCGGTCAGCTGATCTGTGCTGTGCCGGTCAGCTGATCTGTGCTGTGCCGGTCAGCTGATCTGTGCTGTGCCGGTCAGCTGATCTGTGCTGTGCCGGTCAGCTGATCTGTGCTGTGCCGGTCAGCTGATCTGTGCTGTGCCGGTCAGCTGATCTGTGCTGTGCCGGTCAGCTGATCGGCACAGACAGGAAGACATCGCGATGCAGCAGGGGAACGGCTCCACACACACAGATCAGCGTGCCAGAGAGGAAGATGTGATCGGTGCTGCAGGGAGTGAAGAAAAGGTGAGTATAAACGTTTTATTTTTTTCTCTGTGCTATAGGATACAGGCCATATACCAGGATGGTATATGAGCACGATGGGGGCATATAGCAGGATGGGAGTATATGAGCAGGCTGGATGGGGGGGGTATGTGAACAGGCTGGATGGGGGGGGTATGTGAACAGGCTGGATGGGGGGGGTATGTGAACAGGCTGGATGGGGGGGGGTATGTGAACAGGCTGGATGGATGGGGGGGGTATGTGAACAGGCTGGATGGGGGGGGGGGATATGTGAACAGGCTGGATGGGGGGGGGGGGGGGGTGTATGTGAACAGGCTGGATGGGGGGGGGGGGGTATGTGAACAGGCTGGATGGGGGGGGGGGTATGTGAACAGGCTGGATGGGGGGGGGGGGTATGTGAATAGGCTGGATGGGGGGGGTATGTGAACAGGCTGGATGGGGGGGGGTATGTGATCAGGCTGGATGGGGGGGGGGTATGTGAACAGGCTGGATGGATGGGGGGGGTATGTGAACAGGCTGGATGGGGGGGGGATATGTGAACAGGCTGGATGGGGGGGGGGGGTATGTGAACAGGCTGGATGGGGGGGGGGGGTATGTGAACAGGCTGGATGGGGGGGGGGGGGTATGTGAACAGGCTGGATGGGGGGGGGGGGGTATGTGAACAGGCTGGATGGGGGGGGTATGTGAACAGGCTGGATGGGGGGGGGGGGGGGGGTTTTGTGAACAGGCTGGATGGGGGGGGTATGTGAACAGGCTGGATGGGGGGGGGGGGGTATGTGAACAGGCTGGATGGGGGGGGGTATGTGAACAGGCTGGATGGGGGGGGGGGTATGTGAACAGGCTGGATGGGGGGGGTATGTGAACAGGCTGGATGGGGGGGGGGGGGGGGGTTTGTGAACAGGCTGGATGGGGGGGGTATGTGAACAGGCTGGATGGGGGGGGGGTATGTGAACAGGCTGGATGGGGGGGTATGTGAACAGGCTGGATGGGGGGGTATGTGAACAGGATGGATGGGGGTTTATAGCAGGATCATATACAAGGCAGGAGGATCATTACCAGGATGGGGTACCTTAGTAGAGAATTTGGGGACATTACCCCCATAACAGTGTCAGCAGCAGATCCTCGGCCCATAACAGTGTGTCATGACCACATTTTTTGCTTAAAGTTTTATTTTCCCATTTTCCTCCTCTAAAACCAGGGTGCGTCTTATAGTCCGGTGCGTCTTATAGCCCGAAAAATACAGTACATAGCGTCAGGAAGATGGACTGTAGTTGATGGGCTGAATATTTACTTGTAGAAGCGTCATTTTCTGCTTATATTGCCCTATATTTATTTATTTTTTCTGTGTTAAAAAAAAAAAGGGTTCTTATCCTTTTTTGTGACCCAAATCATGTTTCATAAGAATCTTAAAGGGAACCTGTCAGGTCATATTGCATATTGCCAATCCCTGCCTAACTGTCCCTGTTACTAGTAGCATAGATGAAGAGATCTTTAGCCAACGTGTTTCTAAAGATCTTTTCACATGCTAATGAGCGTGGGGACTAGTCGCAAGGGCGTTAGTTCCTGTGCTCATTCTGCCCTCTTATATGGAAAAGGGGGGAAAACGGGTTTAAACCGCGCTAAAAACCACAATGCAGGATTAATGAAGAAGTTTCTTTTTTATTGCAGCATTCCAACGCGTTTCGGAGACAAGGACCGTCTCCTTCCTCAGGGAAAAAAAGAATCATATACATGTCTACAGCCTGCTGCTTTATAATAGAATACAAGCTGCCACGTTAACAGACATGACGTCATCCACCCACTTAATTGCAGGGCAATGACTCATGGACACGTGGAGAAGATGCAGAGAAAAAAAGAAAAAAGAAAAGAAAAAAGGAATCACATTTTGGTATATTAAACATCGCAAAAATACAAATGATCATCATGAAATACAAATAAAAATTATTAAAAAACTTTTTGTGGTTCATTTATCAACATATATAAAATTGTAGACATGATTTGGATAAAAAGAAAAAAAGGGGGAAGAAAGGAGATTGAAAGGTAGAACCTGTGGGCAGATACTGATATGCGGAGGAATTAACCACCACACTATTGCTCCAAAGCATCTGATAGGCTTAGTAGAGATAGGGATGGGATATTAACCAATAACTTGGACTTTTAAAACAGTTTTACAAAACTTCCCTAAACATTTCTTTTCTTTTTTCTTTTTTTCTCTGCATCTTCTCCACGTGTCCATGAGTCATTGCCCTGCAATTAAGTGGGTGGATGACGTCATGTCTGTTAACGTGGCAGCTTGTATTCTATTATAAAGCAGCAGGCTGTAGACATGTATATGATTCTTTTTTTCCCTGAGGAAGGAGACGGTCCTTGTCTCCGAAACGCGTTGGAATGCTGCAATAAAAAAGAAACTTCTTCATTAATCCTGCATTGTGGTTTTTAGCGCGGTTTAAACCCGTTTTTCCCCCCTTTTCCATATACTTCTATTTTTCGGGGCCGCTGCTTTTAACCTTGCTGACACTCATAAGCGATCTAAGGAGTTGTGACTTGCACAACCATATCAGGTGAGTGTATATATTTTTTCTCCTTATCATTCAAGTTATATCGGGTAAGACCCTATTTGCGCTTTCTGTCTCCCCATCTCTAGTAACCATTCTGCCCTCTTAGCATGGTAGCACGCCCACAGGGGCATGCTAACATGCTATTTAATGCAACATCACCAGCGGTGACCACTGACATTCCCGTGACCGCTGATCTGGATGCCCGGCCCTTCCAGTCATCCAGGTGTACGCGTCTCTGCTTCAGAGAGGTCTAAAGGGTTAAGGATAAAGATTGTGGTTGGGCTGCTAAATAATAAAAATCCACACTATGGTTCACATCAACTAAAAATCACATTTTGTAGCTATGAAGTATTGGACGGGGTAGACTCACAACCTGTTCATAATTCTTTGACACCTAGGATTTACATCTACTAAATTTGCACTGCTAATTTGTTAAACTTTTTTTTTATATATATATTCTAGGCTCTCAGCAATCAGGATTTCTTAATGCCTTAAAGGACAGCCCTGCCAGATATCCTTTATAAGAGATCTCACCACCTAACTTGTAATAAAGTTTACCTTTTTGTTTGAAGAGTCAAAAAAATGTTACATTTCATTGGCTTGCATTTCCAATGTGTGGAAGATGCATTCCTTGGCTTTTATGGTTCGGGTTTCTATTTCTGATATACATACAGTATGTCACAAAAGTGAGTACACCCCTCATGTTTTTGTAAATATTTTATTATATCTTTTCATGGGACCTCACAGAACATATGACGCTTTGATACACAATGTAAACTAGTCAGCTGGTATTAGAGTAAATTTTGTGTGCCCTCTAACTCAAAAAACAGCCTATAGTCTAAACTACTGGCAACATAAGTGAGTACCCCCCTAAATGAAAATGACCAAATTGTGCTGATTGGCCATTTTCCCTCCCTTGTGCCATGTGACTCATTAGTGTTATAAGTAGTGATGGGCGAACCCAATCTGTAAAGTTCAAGTTCAGGGTCCGTACCGAACACATGTTGTTCGTGCACACTGTCCCGAACACGAGTTTTCCTGGGGAAACTCGTGTTAGTTCGTATCCAGGGGCTGTGAAAAAACAAAGCACATTAGTAAAAAAAAATTATGATTATACTTATCGGTCCCACGACGCGTCCTGGAGACTCGCTCAGCCGTTGTCACCTGGCTGCTTCTGCTTCTGGGTCCGATCATTAACGTCTGTCTGTATTCACTGCACTGCTCACCACTCAGTAGTTTTCGGCCATGTTCGCGGTGATTTCAGGGTTCACCCGAATCCATGAGCCATGCACTCGATTTAATTTTGACTGTTACTGTGCGAGTCTCACATCGGTATCACCTGGCACGGCACACTCTCTCCTTACAGGAGCGGGTCGGCTGCATGTATCTCCTGCGCTGTGGCAGGTGATACCGATGTGAGACTCGCATACTCAAGTGGAATCATACCCTCACTGTCAGCCTGCTTCTCGCTCTGTAGAGACACTTGTCTGTAGAGAGTGATGAAACAGAGCTGACATTGCTCTCTTCTTTCTGGTTCTCTATAATGCTTGTCTGTACAGAGCGATGAATCAGAGATGACATTGCTCTTCCTGTTGACCACGTCTGACTAAGGATTTTTTTATAATAAAGATGGAGTCTCTAAATGGTCTTTCTGTTTTCTATCTAATAAAAAAAAATATTTTTTTTTTTTTTTTTTTTAACTGTTTACTAGAAATTCATGTTGGCCATGTTTAATTAGGCGTGACATCATGAATTTCGAGCTTAGTACCAGCTGAGAACACAAAGCTGGTATTAACCCTTTTATTACCTAGCGTGCCACAGTCATCAAAGCCGCTGGACAAGCCGGGTAAAGCGCCTGGAAATGGCGATAAACAATGCACCATTTTCAGTGGTGGCTGTGTCCTGTGGTTTTTAGCATGGGGGCACAGAAGGCTTGGGCCTTACCACGCTGAGAAAAGGAAAATTGATCTATCCTGGAGTAAGGCGCTATTAGCCGAACCATGTCGGATTTCCTTTGATGTGCCCCCCCCCTTTCCCCCCACTGTGATCATGATTTTGGGACTTTTTTTAAACGGATTTCAATAAATAGTTTAAGGTTAAACCGTTTGGAGTGCTGGAGACCTTATTCTGTATTACCACGCTGAGAATCCCATCCCCTAGCTGCCTGGTTTTACCTAACTGGCGATCAAAATACGGCAGGAGCCCACTTTTTTTATATTTTTATTTTTTTAAATTCTAAAAAAAAAATTAATAATTGGCCTCCCTGTATTTTCATTGATAGGCAGATGGGGGTGGCAGCCCGTAGCCGTCGGCTTCATCTGCACTGAGAATCAAAAATACCATGGAGCGCTATGTCAATTTTTTTTTTTATATATTTTTTACACTACTGTGTGAGGAACCCAACAGCCAATCACAGACGCTGTCACGCAGAATGAGCGTCTGTGATTGGCTTTTGGAGTAACCTGGAATCTGCCCATACCTTCTAGATGCGAGAATATATGGGCTGGTTTCAGGTTACTCAAGCATCCAATCAGATGACCACTCTGAGACAGCGTCTGTGATTCTGTTATTTTAACAGTAAAATAAAACCGCACACAGAGAAAATAATATTTTATTAGAAATAAAACAGAAGACATTAAGGACTCCATCTTTATTACCCAAAAAAAAACCCCTCAGACGAAATACATGCAGCCTACCCACTTCTGTAAGGAGAGTGTGCGCCGTGCTCGGTGATACCAATGCGAGACTTGCACAGTGACAGTAAAAGTTCAATTGATCCATGGCTAAGCCATGGACTCGGGTGAACCCTGACATCACCGCGAACATGGCCGAAGACTGCCGAGTGACGAGTAGTGCAGTGAATACCAACAGAAGTTAATGATCGAACCCGGAAGCAAAAGCGGCCGGGTGACAGTCTGCAGGATGTGTCGTGGGACCTGTAAGTATAACGACAATGTTTATTAACTATATTCTTTATTTTACAGCCCCATCTCATAGCGGTAAAGTCCAAGCTCGGGGTTTCGGACGCAAGTTTTTGTTATCTCCGACTTTGAGCATGGACTTTACAAAACATTCGGGCTAAGCTCCCGTTACTGAACATTGTGGGGGTTCGTTCGTCACTAGTTATAAGGTCTCAAGTGTGAATGGGGAGCAGGTGTTATATTTTGTTATTGCTCATAAACTTTGTCATACTGGTCACTGGAAGTTCAACATGGCACCTCATGGCAAAGAATTCTGAGGATCCGAAAAAAAAAAATTGATTCGCTACATGAAGATTGCTAACACTCCAGCTGAGCTGCAGCACAGTGGCCAAGACCATACAGCAGTGTAACACGGCAGGTTCCATTCCGTACAGGCTTCTCCATGGTCGACCACAAAAGTTGAGTGCACATGCTCAGCATCCTACCTAAATATATAGTAGTACCAGCTAATCACATTGGACATTGTTCATCCACTTGGAGCCCGGAAGCGCTCTGCCACAGCATGTAGAAATAAATTTGAATAAAATCCGGCTCCATAATCTTCTGATTACTTTATTCTTTAAAGTGCAATGCAGACAGCACTCGCCATGCCACTTGTAGCAAATGTGTTTCAAATGTCAAGCATCTATAATAAAGTTACTACCCTATTGAATGAGTAAGAGGCAGTGGTATATAACTCCTATCCCATTGTAACAAACCGGCCCCATAATTACATTATATTAGTAAAACCCTAGTGTGATTAAAACAATTTCACTGGACAAAAAAAGTTCTGCTGCATAGAGTAAAAATTTGCATGTACAATAGCAAAGAAAAACCGAGTAAATGGTAACATTTTGTAATATATTTAGATACGTTTCTTATTATGTAGAAGGCAGTTTTGCAGGATGACTCCCTCTTTTTCTAGACCTGCTCCAGTGGCTGGGAATTTAATAGAGAACTTGTGGTCTTAAATTAAATTGTTTAATGAATTTTTTGATTTTTTTTTTTTTTTGTATCATATTAATGTATATGGTCTCCCAATAGGAGCTAGAAGAAAAGGAATTTACGGTAAGTAAACAAAATTCCCTTTTTTTATTCATTACTGTATAACTTAATATTCCATTAATGAGCGATGTTAGTGTTATAAAACATTTTTAAATATTTGATGTTGGCTTATTTTGTGGCTCTTGGCTACATGGGGTTAAATATTTTATACCTTAATTTTTTGGAGTACTGGGTGATTTATATACTGTGCTTTTGTCAGAGCAATAACCGTATTTTCATGGAAAAAGGAAGGAAAGTCCAGCACCAAATTCCTTAAATCGTATCTTCTTCTTTAATGTAACATCGCATGTGTATACCCCACCTTGCGCCTTGGAGAAGAGGTCCTTATTCATAATCATGAAATTCATGCCAAAGAGAGTTAAGGCAGTACTTTAAAATAATGGTGGCCACACAAAATATTCACACTAGGCAAAACTTGGCAATTTTCACTTTGCGGTTTACTCACTTTTGTTGCCAGCAGTTTAGACATTAATGGCTGTGTGTTGAGGTATTTAGCGGGTACACCAAAGTTACACTATTATACAAGCTGTACACTGACTACTTTACATTGTATCAAAGTGTCATATCTTCAGTGTTGTCCCATGAAAAGATAACATAAGTGAGGGATGGACATAAGTTTGTAATATGTTGAGATATTATATATAGATAGATATCTCATCATGTTGCTCACATATACCATTTTCTTTTTCTATCACCAGTTCAGCTAATTAAGTTACTGTATATTCATATTTTCCTGTTCTTTGTGAGCTTTTGCTCTTACCATTAAGCCAGAAAAATAGTTGTTGACCATATTATATATAGAGGGGTTTCGGTATTGGGAATATTACTACCTGTACTTTAGGTGGAGTTTCTCCAAAAAGCAAATTAAACTGATTTAAACAGTTATAGAGTGAACTTGGCCGCTTTAAAATTAATGTAAGTAGTATATATTTAATTGCTGTGATTTCCTTTTAAAACTCATTTTATTACATATGTATTAATATGGGGGCTACGCCTGTCATTTTCCATACTGAGCAGTTCCATTGGCTGGCATTGCTTGCGTGGCCATATTGAGAGCTGCCTGCACCCGAAGGCCATATGCACACATTGAGTATTTGTAAGCCAAAACCAGGAGTGGAAAAATCAGAGAAAAAGTATAATAGAAACACGGGCACTACTTTTGTATTTTTTACCCATTCCAATACTGATGAAAACTCCGCAAATACTCAATGAGTGCACATGGCCATACCGCTGAGGTGCACACTTACTGAGAAGCAGTACATAGGAGGCAGGGGTTCATCACTGCCCCTTGTCAGCTGTCACCGCTTCCTGCAATGACACTCCCAAGAAGTGTAGCGAGAAGAGACGATAAGTTACTGTACATACTAGTGCTCTATAAGTTTTATATTGGGTTTGAGACCCATATATAACTTTTTATTATCCGTTTAATGAGCTTTTTGGCAGTGACAGACATCCACTACTAGGGCAACACCTTCTGATTCCTCTTGTTTTTCCCCTAGGTAAAATAAAAGACCCTGTACTCGCCTCCCATACTGGTGCTGTTCCAACACTATCGGTAAGTGCGGTTCAGGGCTCATGTGACATTGTGATCTCACACAAACCCCACGTCCAGTCACCACCGGCTTCTCTCTTCCAGTCTTCGAATTAAATAAGTTAATCAACGGGCTTCCACCCACTTCCTGTTGAATGCTAATTTGGCCCAAAGATGGGGAGAGAAAAGCTGGCAGTGATTGGACTTGGGGCTCGTGTGACGATGCAGTGTCTGCAGTGTAAACTGCGGTTACTAGCAGTGCTGGAACAACACCAGAACAGGAGGTGAGTGCAGGGGCTTTAATTTTAACTGAAGGAAACAAGTGTAATCAGAAATGGTTGTCCTAGTAGTGGAGAACACTCTTAAGCTTTATTACTAGTAAAAATAGCTTTACTGTGTGGCTCCAATAACTTGTATCTTCCTTAACTCCTATTTTACTGTCCTGGAAGCTGTGGTGTGTTTCTTTTCTGTTTGGTCAATTGTTGGCCTGTCTGGTTTCCACACTTATTTAATCAGTTCAAATCAAACTACCAATGAAGATGTAAGTATGGGAATTGTGTTAGGTTAGGACTGCATGATAATTTTTGACACTGTAACATCGAGATGTTAAAGGAAACCTGTCAGGTCCCATATGCGTTCTGACCTACAAGCAGGGTGTTGTGTGACCTAGTAAGCCCTTCCTACCCATCTATGCGTTGTAATATTGTTTAATATGAATGTATAAAAAAAAGTTTTATTACTTACATGTTCCCTATGTAAACGATCAGAGGCTCTAGCCCCATGGGCGTCGCATCGCCCCGTGGGCGTTTCCATGCTTTCCATGGTATCACGTCCCTGTGGGCGTGAGACCATGGATTTACATGAGCGAGGTTACTGTCGCTCCTTGAGATCCCACACGTACGCGCTTGCCATTTCCACAGCCTTGTTATCCGGTGCTTGCCTGTCTGCTTCAGACGCACACTGCGCATGCTCAGAAGACTCCTGCGGTTCCGACAATGCGTAGAGCGCATCTGAAGCCAGCAAGCAAGCACCCGGATAACAAGGCTGTGGGAATGGCAAACGCGCACTTGTGGGATTTCAAGGAACAGACGGTGACGTTGCTCATGTAAATCTATGGTATCATGCCCACAGGAGCGCGGTACAACGGAAAGCATGCAAACACCCACGGGGCTCATTCTACATAGGGATCATATAAGTAATAAAACATTGTGTTTTTTTTTTTTTTTGTTTTTTTTTATAAATTCATATTACACAATATTACAACTCAGGGATGGGTAAGAATGGGTTTCTAGGCCACACATCACCCTGCTTGTAGGTCAGATCGCATCAGGGACCTGACAGTTTCCCTTTAATGACAGAGCTAATCCTCAATTAATTGAGATCCAAACCTGCTGGGTTTTAGCACCACCAGAACTGCCACTGTGATCTAAATTGTTTTTTTTTTTTTTTTTTTAAGCTTTAAAGATTATCTATTCCATTATTATGTTGCTCAAGTAGTGGCAATCTATTTTGTAGTGCTGTGTCGTGCTTGGTGTCAACTACATTTTATTTATTAAAATATTAATATTTAATAAATATTTGTTTTATTGAAAGCATACTTGTCAGGTTCTGCAGACTTGGCAGTATATCATTTGCAGGCCTCATGTGCTCAAATTTTATAATTTTACAAATATCGAATTTTTCTGCCAACTCATTTAGCCAGGCTATAAAATGTACCGTATTTTCCGGCGTATAAGATGACTTAACACCTGAACATCTTCTCAAAAGTCAGGGGTCGTCTTGTACGACGGTGCCGGTGTTGACGCACAATAAGATATTCTCACCTCTCCTCCGTGCCTGAGCTGCCTACAGCTGCTTCTTGCAGTCTTCACACAGACCCCTCCGTAATAGTGTCTGGTGTACGGAGTGGCTGCTGCAGGATGTTGTCATGGCTTTACTACATTTGAATGCTTGACGGCGCCACAAAGCATTTAACTGCAGTAAAGCGCTGATAGTAGCAGCGGCCCTGTGTATTGGACGCGCTTTACGGCAGTTGAATGCTTTGTGGCGCTGTAAAGCCTTCAACTGTAGTAAAGCCATGATGACATCCTGCAGCGGCCGCTCCGTTCACTGGACGCCATCACTGAGGAGAGGTGAGAATTTATTTTAGGGGTGTAAACAATGGCACATAGGGGCCAGAAGGGAAGCAGCAGAAGGATGTTATTAAACAATGGAGACCTTACTGCACCGGACATTACAGCAGGGGACATTACTATACAATGTAGACATTACAGCAGGGGACATTATTAATTCAACAATGGATTCAGTACTGCAGGGGACATTACTAAACAATGGGGACATTACTTGGGTTGGCTGACACTTGAGTATATACGATATATCCCAAACTCTATATTTTAACTGGAAAAGTTGGGGGTCGTCATATACGCCCAGTTGTCTTATACGCCGGAAAATATGGTATATGTGCCCTTGCTCTCCCACCCATCCATCACCTTTGAACTTTATAGGGGATTTTGGCAAAGCATAATTATTAGAGATGTTTTGTGCATTTCTTTAAGATGTAGACTATGGGATTATATTTTTTATACTAGAATAAACTTACAATAAAAAAACACTAAATATTAGAGCGTTCTCCATGAATAGATTTATACATATCAACTGAGACCATGCAAAATGTACATCTCTGTATTACTGTTAACACCTACAAAAAATGTATTGTTCCAGATTAAAGGTTCCTGGTCAAGTAAACGAGGCAAAGAAAACTATAATCCTTATAGCTATGGCAATATTTTTACTAATTGCTGCACAGCTCTTTGTGGACCACTGAACCCAAGGTAAAGTTCCTAGAATGGCCTCCTGTGAGATCATGCTTAGTACTTCCATAGTGTAGACCGTATTAAAGGAGGGAGAATTTGGTTTCCAGCCTTTTTGTCTATATAAATATTTCTTATTTTTCTCTTAAGCTTAATTGACCGCAGAGGAATTGTGGAAGCTGATATGGCGCAGTCAGTTGCACCATCCAATGGATTGACGATGTATGGTTCTACTCAGTCCCAGAGCAATATGGTAAGATGAGCGAAGTATTATTCAGTAACTGACAGCTCATTACTGCGCCTCATTTCAAGGGGTTTCACATGTTTAAAGTATAATCTAGCTAAGCCCCTTCTGCTGATGGAAAGTCTAAGGTGACATGTTGTATATGATGAGATTGGATTGACTGACAGGCCATCCTGGGATGCTGTGCCATTTTACAACTATAAAACACATGTTAAGAATCCCTAATTGCTAAGTGTCAGGAAACGGAGCAAATATACACATAAATTGCTGACAGGATTGTGTTGCTCACACAGATGTGCTGCTCTACTTGTGGCTTTAATTATCTTCCATCTGGTCATATCCTTCTCAAGAGTTCAGTCACAGTGCCATTAAAATCACTGCTCCCCTACTTAGTTTTCTATTGTATTCGATTTATATTTTTCAAATCTATTAAGTGATAAGTAGGTTAATGTAATATTCATTGGGATGTCCGTTCTGGAAAAAAATAAAGAAAAATCCTGCCCATCGTTTTATTTACAGAGCTGCATTGGTTATGTCCTGTCTGCCATCAGTAGCTTGCCTCCACAGTCTTCTACATCTGTACCACCCTCTGAGGACAAATTGGCTATTGCTTCTGTCCAATATTTAAAAAAAAAAAAAAAAAAAATACTTTAACCCCTTCACGACCGCGGGCCGTAAAATTACGTCCTATTTTAACATGACTTAACGACCAGGGACGTAATTTTACGGCCTAAACTTCATTTGATTGCCGTGGCCATAGCAACGGCTTTCAAATGATGTCCCCTGCTGTTTCTTACAGCAGGGGACCTTTGCTTGACCCCAGGGGGGGCGGCATCGCCACCCCCTATCGACGATCGATGTGATTGGCTGTTCAAATCTGAACCGCCAACCACATCGATCGCACTAATTTCGGCAAAAATAATGCCCGAATTAGTGCGATCCTGTGAGATCCAGCTATGAGATGCCGCAGCTGCTGCAGCATATCATAGGTGGACCTCAAACATGTCGCCCCCAGCCCCTGCAGCACTGATTGGAGCGATCGTGCTATGACGCGCAATCGCTTCAATCAGTGTGCAGTGGGGCGGTCTGATCTGCCGGTGGCCGCCCTCCCCAGGCCTGTGCTGGCCTGTGAGCCCTCCCCCAACATGTCTGCAGCGTGCAGTGGCTGGTACTTGTGGTACCACGCCACCGCTGCTGCCGCCGCCGATGTCACCGCCGCTCCGGCTCCACGTGAGTATTGCGCGCTTCCCGTGATGGCCCCTGCATGCTCCCTGATGTGCCGCCCTGCTGCGATCTGCCCCCTGCTATGTGCTTCCCTGCTGTGATCTGCCCCCTGCCATGTGCTTCCCTGTTGCGATCTGCGATCTGCTGCACGTGAGTACTGTGCTCACTTTGCAGCCCGTGCGCGCTCCCGTGGTGCCCCTGCGCGCTGCCGTGATAGCCCCTGCCGTGCCCCCGCCCCCCACGATCTGCTCCCCCCAACCGGCCACCCCCTCCCCCCCCCTGACATCCCGATCCGGTCCCCCCGCGATCTGACTGCCTCCCCCATTATCTCTATTCTGCTTCTGCAGCTCCCTCTCCCCCTCTGCTCTCCCCCCCCTCCCCCTCTGCTCTCCCCCCTCCCCCTCTGCTCTCCCCCCTCCCCCTCTGCTCTCAACCCCCCACTCTGCTCTCACCCCCCCCTCTCCCCCTCTGCTCTCCCCCGACGTCCTCTTACCTGTCTTCACCGGCCTGATCACATCTGCGTCCATCGCTGGGTCCTTCCTGGGCATTCTGCTGATCTGCCTGCTGCTCCTGTAAAGCTGTCCATCTCTCTGCCATCTGTTCCTCTGCAGCTCTTCTGGTCAGTGATCCTCCTGCTAGTCCTCTGGGTACTGTGAGTATAACTTTTTTTTTTTTTTCCGTATCCCCTGTCCATTTTTACACCTCATCCGTCCGTGCGTCCCGCCAAGCGCTGATCAGGGATGCAGATAACGGATCTGCATCCGTGGTCAGTTTTTGGCGTGACTTTTTTCCGTATTTGCGACGCTTTTTGTATCGCATCCGTCCGTGCATCCCACCAAGCGCTGATCAGGGATGCACATAACGTATCTGCATCCATGGTCAATTTTTGGCGTGACTTTTTTTTTTTTACGTATCCCCGACGCTTTTTTTTATCGCATCCGACCGTGCGTCCTGCAGCGGCCGATCAGTGCACTGCGTCTGTGCGTTTGAAAAGTCAAATGGCGCTCCTTCTCTTCTGAGCCCCGCCATGCGCCCAAACAATTACTTTCCACCACATATGAGGTATCTGTGTACTCAGGAGAAAATGCACAATACATTTTATGGTGCATTTTTTCCTGATAGCCTTGTGAAAAAAAAAGCTACCTAGTTGAAGCAACCGTTTTGTGGTAAAAAAAATTTTTTTTCTTTTCACGGCTCAACGCTATAAACTTCTGTGAAGCCCTTAGGTGTTCAAAATGCTCACCAAACATCTAGAACAATTATTTGAGGGCTCTAATTTCCAAAATGGGGTCACTTGTGGGGGAGCTCCATTGGTTAGGCACCTCAGGGGGTCTTCAAACCCGACATGGCGTCCGCTAATGAGTGCAGCTAATTTTGCGTTCAAAAATTCAAATGGCGCTCCTTCCCTTCCGAGCTCTGCCGTGCGCCCAAACAATTGATTTTTACCACATATGGGGTATCAGCGTACTCAGGAGAACATGACAATAAATTGTATTGTGTACTTTCTCTTTTCTCCCTTGTAAAAATGAAAATTTTATGGCTAAAGTAACATTTTTGTGTTTAAAAAGTAAAATTTTCATTTTTTCCTTCCCCATTGCTTTGGTTCCTGTGAAGCACCTAAAGGGTTAATAAACTTATTGGATGTGGTTTTGAGCAGTGTGAGGGGTGTAGTTTTTAGAATGGGGTCACTTTTGGGTATTTTCTGTCACCTAGGCCTCTCAAAGTCACCTCAAATGTAATGTGGTCCCTAAAAAAATTATTTTGTAAAATTTGTTGGAAAAATGAGAATTTGCTGATGACCTTTGACCCCTTCTAACTTCCTAACGGAAAAAAAATTTGTTTCGAAAATTGCGCTGGTGTAAAGTAGACAAGTGGGAAATGTTATTTAGTAACTATTTTGTGTGACATCTCTCAGATTTATGGGCATAAATTTTCAAAGTTTGAAAATTGCGAAATTTTCACCAAATTTCCTAAATTTTCACAAATAAACGCAAAAAATATCGGCCTAAATTTACCACTGACATGAAGTACAATATGTCACAAAAAACAATCTCAGAATCGCCAGGATCCGTTGAAGCGTTCCAGAGTTATAACCTGTCAAAGTGACACTGGTCAGAATTGTAAAAAATGGCCCGGTCATTAGGGTGTTTTAGTGGCCGGGGGTGAAGGGGTTAACTACTTCAAGATTAGAACATATACCTCTGCACATTTTCAGAGGGATTCTTTTGCACATGCAATTTAAGGAGCTGTGCAGAAAAAAAAACTCGTTCTGATGAAGTAATTTTTTTTTCTATTTCTGAAATGTGGGGCTTCATGCTATTTTCATGTTATCCTTGATGGGATTTGAACCTAGGACTCAAACACTGGAAACAAACAGTGCTAACCACGTGTGTGTGTGTGTGTGTGTGTGTGTGTGTGTGTGTGTGTGCGTGCGCGCAATTGTCAGTGAACACTTAGGCTATGTGCGCACGTTGCGTACAGTTCACTGCAGAAATTTCTGCAGCGATCTGAAGAGCACATGTGCGCTTCTAATCGCTGCAGAAAATGTCCGTAGTGAAGCCGATTCCATGCGCTCTGCCTGCAGCTCCTCCCATAGACAGAGCAGGAGCTGCCGGCAAAGCGCATGGAAGAAGTGACATGTCACTTCTTTTTACACAGCGCTTCGGCAGTAGCCGAAGCGCTGCGCTCTAAAGCGCCACGTGCGCACGGCCCCTGCACAATCTCCATAGACTGTGCAGGGGACGCAGGACGCATGCAGTTACGCTGCGCTACAAAGCGCAGCGTAACTGCATGTATTTGCGCAACGTGCGCACATAGCCTAACACCTTTTTATTTCAAGGGGTTTTTTATAAAATTTTATATACCAAGTTTTTTTAGTTTTTTTTTTTTTTTTTTTTACGTTACATAGTTATATTCAGAAAAGTTATATTCAGAAACCATGAAATAAAAATATTCAAACTCATTCTGACAATCCTATTTATTTAAGAAAAAAAAATAAAAATAGTGGGGGTATACTAGTAACACCACACACAGTGGGTGAAATAGTGTTGTATACGTCGCCAATTTTCTAAGTAAATATATTTCTAAAAGTGCTATTAACATGGTTTTCTCACCGGATGTCGGTAACCACCTATATAAACCAAACAGGCAAAGAAATTAAACCATAATGTAATTATTAAAAATGGCACAGGGAAAAAGAATTGAACACAAGAAGAAAGTTGCAAAAAGCCATGAAACATCATGACACCAGCTGAAATCTATCAGTAATTAGAAAGTAATCCTCTTAGTGAAAAATATCAACTGGTTCAACTGATGGCCTATAAAAGTGTCATTACCAAGGTGCCGCACAAACCTCTCGATGGGTAAAGGTACCGTCACACTAAGCAGCATCGCTAGCAACATCGCTGCTGAGGCACGACTTACTAGCGTTGTTGCTGTATGTGACATTTAGCAACAACCTGGCCCCTGCTGTGAGGTCGCTGGTTGTTGCTGAATGTCCTGGACCATTTTTTAGTTGTTGCTCTCCCGCTGTGAAGCACACATCGCTGTGTG
Organism: Anomaloglossus baeobatrachus; assembly: GCF_048569485.1. Lineage (NCBI taxonomy): Eukaryota > Metazoa > Chordata > Amphibia > Anura > Aromobatidae > Anomaloglossus > Anomaloglossus baeobatrachus. The sequence goes on along the minus strand of NC_134355.1, from coordinate 190,146,350 downwards.
TGACAGCGAGACAGCAACAACTGAATGTGCAGGGAGCCGGCTTCTGCGGACGCTGGTAACCAATGTAAATATCAGGTAACCAAGAAGCCCTTTCCTTGGTTACCTGATGTTTACCTTCGTTACCAGCGTCCGCCGTTCTCACACTGCCAGTGCCTGCTCCCTGCACACATAGCCAGACTAAACATCGGGTAATTAACCCGATGTGTACTCTGGCTAGGAGTGCAGGGAGCCAGCGCTAAGCGGTGTGCGCTGGTAACCAAGGTAAATATCGGGTTGGTTACCCGATATTTACCTTGGTTACCAAGCGCCGCATCGCTTCCACACGTCGCTGCTGGCTGGGGGCTGGTCACTGGTTGCTGGTGAGATCTGCCTGTGTGACAGCTCACCACCAACCCGTGTAGCAACGCTCCAGCGATCCCTGCCAGGTCAGGTTGCTGGTGGGATTTCTGGAACGTCGCTTAGTGTGACGGTACCTTTAAACCAGTGAGCTGTCTGAAGACCAACAACCTTATTGTTGTAAAACCTACTGATGGCATTGCTTACAGAAGAATTTCTAAACTACTGAAGGTTCCACTGTTGGGGCTTATAATCCTGAAGTGAAAAGAACATAATTTAATGATAAACTGGCTACAGCCAGGTGCCCCCTGCAAGATTTCAGACCGATGAGTGAAAAGAATTGTTGTCTAAGTTCCAATAACTACCTGTGGAGAGAGACCTGGAATCGGCAGGTATATTTGTGCACTCAACATCCATGGCCTGTATGCACGTTCACCACGCAAGATTCCATTACTGATCAAAAAGTATATCCATGTTCATTTAAAGTTTGCTAAACAACATTTAGAGAAACCTGTGAAATACAGGAAGAATATAGTCTGGTCAGATGAGATCAAAATTAAACTCTTTGGATGCCATACTACATACCATGTTTGGTGGCCAAAAGTCACTCCATATCAGTACAACACCATACCAACAGTGACGTTTGGAGGTTGGAACATCGTGGTGAGTGGCTGTTTTTCAGCATACGGCACTGGCAAGCTTCATATAATTGAAGATGGGATGAATGGACAAATGTACTGAAACATTCTTGATCTAAATCTGCTGCCATCTACCAGGATGATGAAATGAAGGTGGGCATTTCAGCAAGACAATTATTCCAAACACACAGCCCAGGAACCTCAATTGGTTTCAAAGAATGGCCCAGCCAATCACCTGACCAGAATTCAATAGAATATGGAATGAACTAAAGCTCAGAGTTCATAAGAGCCTACGGAACCTTCAGGATTTAAAGAGTGTGTGGAAGAATGGACGAAAATCACACCTAAGCAATGCATGCGATTACTTTCTCCATACAGGAGGTGTCTTGAATCTGTCATCAACAAAGCCTTTTGTAGCAAATATTAAATAAATTTCAGTAAGAAAACCAATTCATAATAATTTCGAAACAATGATACTAATGTTTTAACTTGGGAAGAGTTAAAAAAAACAATATTTTGTGGAATAGCCATGAATTTTAATCACAGCTTTCATGTGTCTTGGCATGCTGTCCATTAGTCTTTCACACTGCTTTTGGGTGACCTTATGCCACTCCTTGTGCAAAAATGTAAGCAGTTCTTTGTTTGGCTTGCGACTATCAATCTTCCTGTTGATGACATTCCAGAGGTTTTAAGTGGGGTTCAGGTCTTGAGATTAGGCTGGCCATGACAGGGTTTTGATGTGGTGGTCCTTCATCCACACATTGATTGACCTAGCTGTGTGGCATGGTTCATTGTCCTGCTGGCAAAAACAGTTCTCAGAGTTGGGGATCATTTTGTATTTATTTATTTTTTTTCCTTCACCACACAGTGGTGCACAGTATACATGTAATAGAACAGAATACCACAGCAAGTTTAAAGGCAGTGTTTCATCAAAAAGGTCCTGTTTAATTCCGCTTTTTTATTTGCATATATTTTGGGAATTATTTTATTTTTTTTCCATGATCTGTATTGAAAACAAAAAATGTAAAAGTCTTGACATTTTTCCTCTGGCCGTTGGCGCTTTTTTAGACTCCTACTCCCTGCCCTTTCAGGAAGTTTTCAGCAGGCTCTTTATCACAGGCAGTATTAAAATGACTGGTAACTCCTTTATACACAGATGATGACGTAGAATCCACCAATCACAATAGGTGGTGTCATAGCTGACCCTGCGCCCCCCCCTCCTTCATGAACTTTATACATCGCATTAGCTACTTCAATACAAAAGATACATGGTCTAAATTAGTCTTTCTGCTCAATCATGTAAATTTCCTAAAGGAGCCGAAATAGCCCAATGAGTAGAAAGGAAATTGCAGCATTTCTCATTTTTATAATTCGAAGCGGAATGTGTGGAGAGAACCAGGCACTGCTCATCGCCTGCCCAAAACAATCCCAACAGTGAAACATGGTGGTGGCAGCATCATACTATGGGGGTGTTTTTCAGCTGCAGGGACAGGACGACTGGTTGCAATTGAAGGAAAGATAAATGCGGCCAAGTACAGAGATCCTGGAAGAAAACCTCTTCCAAAGTGCTCTGGACTTCAGACTTGGCCGAAGGTTCACCTTCCAACAAACCAATGACCCTAAGCACACAGCTAAAATAACTAACAAAGGCGTGGCTTCAGAACAACTCTTTGACCATTTTTGACTGGCCCAGCCAGGGCTCTGACCTAAACCCAATTGAGCACCTCTGGAGAGACCTGAAAATGGCTGTCCACCAATGTTCACCATCCAACCTGATGGAACTGGAGAGGATTTGCAAGGAAGAATGGCAGAGAATCCCCAAATCCAGGTGTGAAAAACTTGTTGCATCATTTCCAAGAAGACTTATGGCTGTACTAGCTCAAAAAGGGTGCTTCTACTCAATACTGAATAGAGGGTCTGAATACTTATGACCATGTGATATTTCAATTTTTTTTTTAATTCATTTGCAAAAATTTCTAAATTTCTGAGGGGTTTTTCAGTCAAGATGGGGAGTAGGTGCAGAGTGTATATTACTGAGGAAAAAAAAGAACTTTTTTTGAATTTACCAACTGGCTGCAATGAAACAGTGAAAAACGTAAAGAGGTCTGAATACTTTCCATACCTGCTGTAAATTAATATCCCTATACTGCACTCTTCCTATATTGGGCACAGATAACGAAGTAGTAAAACACATTTAAACAATAAATTTTTATTGAGTTTCAAATTATTAATACAGGAAATGGAAAACATTAAAGAATGATTCACGTATAGATTGGAGTAAGTCATAAACGTTTGCTATACCGTGAAATTCGACTAAAGCCATTTTGGCCGTCTAAGTTATCACATTATAAACCATTTCTTATAAAACTGATATATTCTGGTAATAAGATGGAACTGCAAAAACAATTTTTTTGGTCTTATATATAATCATATAAATTTCCAATCGTAATCCCCATACTTCGGGGACTCTACATTAAACCAGAAGAGAGAGAACAACTAAAGTAGAGCAATAAATATAGCAAGCTAGAAAGTAAGAAAAATTAAGACAGAAGGGGTTTAGGACATCGCACATTATTTCCAGATGTGGTGGTATAATGTAGAAGACAAGAACGCCTCCCAGTGAAACCAGGTCTTGGCTACTGTATCCCTTTCCTGTTGGGACCCAGCCACCAGTAATTCCATGCGGTGTGTCAGGCCCACCTCCGCAAACCCTTCCTCAAGAGACGGGGGATCCATGGATCTCCAATGTCTGGGGATCACGGTTTTCGCTGCCTGCAGTAAATGTCTGAGCAGTGATTTTTTTAAAATTTAGATTTGGATATGGGGAACATATAAAGCAAAATTGCTTCCGGGGACGGAGGGACTGAGATTCCAGTCACTTCCAGCACTATCCTGAGGACTCCGTTCCAAAAAGCGTTCAGGGTTGGGCATGACCACCATATGTGCACCATCGTTCCCGCCTCTGCCCCGCATCGCCAACACGTATCCGGCACCCCTGGAAACCATTTGTTCACTGTTACTGGAACCCTGTACCATCTCGATACTATTTTATAACTCGTTTCTTGTGATTTTAGATGCAATGATTTATGAGAGAGGGAGAAACACTTATCCCATTGGGTTTTCGTGAAGGTTTTATTCAGTTCTGACTCACATGCTTTACAATAAGAGGGCATGGAGAGGAGATCTTTTTCTGAGAGCATCCTGTAGATAACCGAGGTCGTATGTGGGATGATAGGTTTTGTGAGGCACAGCGTTTCAAAAGTAGATAATGGGCGTATCAATGTTTCTTTTTCAGTGATTGATGTAAAAAAGTGCTGGAGCTGGGTATATTCATATTCTTGTCGTGGCGTGGGGGGGGGGTTTCTCCCAGGATCGTGTTAAAGGGAACCTGTCATCAGGAATTTGGCTTTCAACCTAAACGTTTCCCCCTCTGCAGCTCCTGGGCTGCATTCTAGGAAGGTTTCTGTACTTTTTGTGCCCCTTTTTAAACCAAAATAAACACTTTATAAACTTGTACCTTTCTGTTTGAAAATCTTGTTAATTTTCCATGGGGGCGGGCCGTGTGGCGTCCGTTGCTGTAGCTTACGCCGTCCCCCATGCTCCAAATCATGCCTCATAACGCCGCCCACTGCGCCGAGGTCCCGTGCACGCCGGGACACCTAGTGACGTGGTCGCAGGCACGAGAGTATGGGCGGCGCTGTGATTGCATCGCAAGTGCCCGCCCATACTCTCGTGTGCGCGCTCGCCCCTCTGTACGTCGCTCAGATCCTCTGCTTCTCCTGTGCTCCGCTCCTCCCATCTATTTCCTGCTGCAGGGTACGATGGGAAGGAGGGGACGTCGGGCCGGCGCAGAACGCTGGAGGCAGTGGGGGAAAGGGCGGGCACGAGAGTATGGGCGGGCACTTGCGATGCAATCACAGCGCCGCCCATACTCTCGTGCATGCGACCACGTCACTAGGTGTCCCGGCGTGCACGGGACCTCGGCGCAGTGGGCGGCGTTATGAGGCATGATTTGGAGCATGGGGGACGGCGTAAGGTACAGCAACGGACGCCACACGGCCCGCCCCCATGGAAAATTAACAAGATTTTCAAACAGAAAGGTACAAGTTTATAAAGTGTTTATTTTGGTTTAAAAAGGGGCACAAAAAGTACAAAAACCTTCCTAGAATGCAGCCCAGGAGCTGCAGAGGGGGAAACGTTTAGGTTGAAAGCCAAATTCCTGATGACAGGTTCCCTTTAAGAGAGTAATATCCCGTTTGGGGCCACCTGGTGAAAACGCAGAGGGCGGGACTTTGGGTGGCCTAGGAATATCGGGGTGACACAACCTGGTTCAAACTTGGGGTTGCCTGAGATAGCAAACAGGGGCATTCCCATCCACCAACCCTTTTTTCATAGAGGGGATGTTCAGAGTCTTTAGCGTATTGGCTGTTGTATAAGATATTTCTAGGTTGTTTGGCAATGAGGGAGAGCGAAGCCAGGGCAGGGTTCCCTCCGGGATCTGGCATCTATCCGTTGCCATGTGGACCCACATTTTCGTCGAATAATTGTGGATTAGGTCCAATACTCGAGCATGAGCTGCTGCTTGATAGTAACGACAGTCCGGTAAGGTAAAACACATTTAATAGTTACCTAAAGTGCCAAATGCAGGAAAAATCTAAAAAAGAGTACAAAAACAATAAGATGTATATGATGGTAGTTAAAAAACTGACCACAACCCATCTTGGACATGACACAGATCATTAGTTAAAGATAGTACAAATATAAGTATATACATTGCCTAAAGTGCCAAGTGCAAGACAGCATACAGGAAAGGTTTCATAAGTCACAGGGATCCCCACAAAAGGACCTAAGAGCCCCCAATGCACGTTTCGCTAGGATTCTTTTGCTTCATCAGGGAGCAAGAGCCTACTGGTGTATGAGCAGATGTGCTTTTAAATAGTCTTCCATACATAACTAATGGCTAACAGGTGATCACCCACCTTGCTTGATTTTAATATACGGCGGTTTTATTGATGTATCAGTTTGCGATCCACCTTTGTCAATAAAATGTTAGTTTGCCCGTAATACTCTTGTCCTCTTTTTCTTTCTCATCTGAGAGCAAAATAATGTAGAGACAGAGACCCTTATTCCAGCGATATGTCACTTGGTGAAATGTTTGTCATTTTGATGAATGTTTCATCTGCTGCAGACCTAGCAGTTATACAGAGCTCATAAATAAGCTGGACAATGTGGCAGCGCGCACCAAGTAGTCCTGTAATGATCTCCCACTGATTAAACAATGATTTTTATCAAAACTACACTAAGCAGGTGCATTAAGTGACACATCGCTGGAATCACGATCTCTGCCTCTACATTATGCTGCTCTCAGATTAGGTAGCAAAAACCTGCTGACTGATTCGCATTAAGAAGTTATTTGCAAGGAGAGACTTTTATTTATTTTTTTTTTTTTCTCCTAAGCTTAATATAAATGCAAAAAAGTACTGTTTGTAAAGCCAATAAATGTTTCCATGGAGGCCAATAATTTAGCTGAAACCTCAGTGATCTATAGATATTAGAAACATCACTGAGTATGTGAGCTAAAGATAATCTTCAATGTAAGTGATAAATATCTGAAGATACTTGTCAAATGACCCTTTTATAAATCTGTTGCATGTTAGGCTCATGTAAAGCCTGAACAACCCTAGGTAAATTTAGATCAACCCGGTCACCTCTGTTTCACTGATGGTGGCATGTGTGTGTTATGTTTTGGCTGTTGTTGAACATTGGGACATTTCCTTTTATATTGCTATTTACTTTACATTACAATCTGATAAAAACATGCATTCAATAAACTGGTCATGCGTAGGTAAGATTTAAAGGGAACCAATCATCAGGATTTTGGTATATAAGCTAAAGCCAGTGCTATACTGGCACTATCGGGCTGCTTATCAACATACCATTAGTGGTCAGCTCGGATGTTTAGGCTTTCAAATCCAAGAAAGCAAAAGTTTAAAAAATCGGTAGCTTCTTGAATGACTTGCATCTGAGCAGATAATCTCTGGGTGGATATTCATATGGATTCCCGTCCTCCCACCTGTTCTTCCCTCTCTCTGTTCTCTATGGAAAGTATTACACAAAAAATTCACTTTTTTTGAAGGACCTGTGTGAGGTCATACCTATGTGACCTGGTATCCATCTTTGTTAGCTGAGGCCCCACCTCTTCTGGTCACATGGGTATGACCTCACACAGGTCTTTCAAAAAAGTGAATTGTTTGTATAATACTTACCATAGAGAACAGAGAGGGAGGAACATCAGGCAGGGGGGCGGTAATCTATATGAATATCCCCCCAGAGATTATCTGCTCAGCTGCTGTCACTCATGAAGCTGCTGATTTTTTTCTTTTTTTTTTTTTTTTTAATTAAAGTTTGCTTTCTTGTATTTGAAAATCTAAACATCCGAGCTGACCACTACAGGTATGTAGAGAATCAGCCTGATAGTGCCAGTATAGCACTGGCTTTGGCTTCTATACGAAAATCCTGATGATTGGTTCCCTTTAAAGAAAACAGATTAATTTTGAACAGTGATAATTTATGTATGCATGGTTTATTTTATTTTTTTAGGTAAATACATAGCCTTACCGCCATCTGAATGCAATGTGCACACGCTGTAGATTTGGTGCGGAAATTTTCTGCAACAAATCTGCATGTGACAAAGTGCGTCAAAAACAGGATGCGATTTTTGGTGTGGTATTTTTGTCATTGAAGGCAATGGGTGAAAATGGGTGAAAAAACGCTGGTAAATCACACCAATAATTGACATGCTGCAGATTTTTTTCTGCACCCAAAACCGCACAGAAAAAAAAACGCAACATGTACTTAGCAAATCCAAAATCCCATAGACTTTGCTGGCTTCAGGAGAGGCATGCAGATTTTGATGTAGATTTAAAAAAAAAAAAAGAAAAACCGCAGCATGTTCACAGGGACCAATACAGCTAATTTTACGATCTACATTGTAGCCACTAGACCAATAATTCAAGTTAACCAAGCACTATGAGACACAATTGGCGACCCAAGTAAAGGTCCACATAAGATAAGTGAGCTCTTGGTAGGTAAAATGTGACCACATCACAACCGTCAGTTTAGTCCCAGTTCAGATGTTGCAAATTTCAGTATTTCAAATCAGTATTTTAATGGTAAAACCAGATGTACATAAAAAAAATGAATGATTAAATTACATTTCCTTATTGTTTAGGATTTTTCCAGTAATTTGTGATAGCCTCAAAAATAATCTTTCAGATCAGTGAAACGGATTCTCTGTGCAGAATTTTAGCAGCACTTGTGACTGTCCCTTTGTGCTTACAAATAGGCCAATGTGATAAGACCATATTGTGTTTTTTGGTGGTTCTTAAATCAGTGTCTTGGAACATCTCTGATCTGCAGCTTTGCAGTTTCTATTGAATCCCTTAGGTTTAACTTACACTATGCTTTATCCCAGCATGGCTCCTAGGTTCCCTGCACTGAGTTAAGAATCATTATTGTATGTCTTTTGAAACCTAATTCTAACTCTTCTGTATTTTCTCTTCATACCTTTTTATCCTCCTTTTTGATTTAACAACCTTTACATCTGCCCGTATTTTTTATTTATTTTTTTGAATGCCCTTTATTTTCATATTTGTATTCCTCCATACCCTTCCGTTCTGCAGTGTGACCAAGACCAGTGCATTCAGAGCACAAAATTCGTTTTACAGGCTGCAGCCACACCACTTCTTCAGACTGAGCCAACAGTAACTACTGATGAGCCACCGTTACCTGGGAAAACCACCATAAGTGCACCATGTGCTTCTCTAGCTCTTGGCCAGCCAACACCTCCATCTTCAATGCCAAATTTGAACTCCGAAACTGTTTTAACAGACATGATACCCTTAAAAGAGGATATCGGAAACCATCAGTTCCTAACGCCCGATGAAGCGCCATCACCGCCAGGAATGCTACCAGCAAACAGCCCTGTGACTCATAGCCATACCATGCATGTTCTCAACCTTGTCAGCCAAGACTCTCTGCATGAAGACTCTGTGCGTGGACTTGTAAAACTCAGCTCTGTCTGACCAACCGGGATTCTGCTCATCAAACATAACGCACAAAAAGGTCAAACCCTGTGATATGATTGCACTGTGTGATAATAAAAATGCCCACTGTATAGTGACACCACTCTGCCCAAATAAATTGTTGCTCCTTTGCAATTCATCATTTGTTCCAATAGATTTTTTTTCTTTTTATAAAACTACATCAGTCTGCCTCAATATCAGTCTATATATTAAGCAGTTATTCGCTGAATTTGGAAAACTTGCAGGCTATATAGTCTGGATATTGAGTGTTGAGCTCTGTCTGGCTCTGCCAGTGTAAACACAGGATACTCTTTTGGAACCTTCGTAACAAGTGGGAATACAATGGATTTCAGAATGGTCGTTTTTTGTTTTTTTTTTTTGTTTTTTTTTTGTTTTTTTTTTAACAAGGAACTTTTGACCTGATGCCAATCCTCATTTTTTTTTTATAAGTGTAATTTCCTCAATATAAATTACAACATTCACGGTGTTCTGAAATGGTAGCATTCTTATTTGAAGATGGTAAAAATGACGTCCATTTGAAGGCATAAATGCCAGGTTTTCTGTTTGCTATAAGTGCTGCTTTTTTCTTATAAGTTATCTGTTAGAATATTAGGAAAAGGCACCTTTTTTTTTTCTTTATTAAATACCTTTTTTCCTTCTGATCGAAAAGGGCTTATGTTGCTGAATGACAATGCTTTAAGTTAATCACTTGTGTTTAGATATGGTATATACCATGACACTTTCTTCCCAATTTTGTGCGAAGACATTAAATACAGTAACATTTTGTTTTCATACTAGTCTCTGAATTCTGTGAATATCGATAAGCTATTTTTTTTTTTTGCATATTCAACTTCATAAATATTGGAGTCAAATTTGTACTTTAATGGTTTCTTGTAAATGATTTAAGTTTGAGAAAAAGTAATGTAACTTTTTTGACAGAATATAGTGTTTTGAATAAAGGCGTTGTTATAAAACTAGATCTCTAAATCCTCTCTGAATGGTCATGATTTGCCAGGTGGAGAGAAAGTAGGCAGCGATTATAAATGGCATCCAGATATTGCATCCATATATCTTACCTGATGCTACTATAGCAACTAATGGGGCTATACCGACTTTAGACAAATCAATAATATAGCAATCATATACGGTAATGCTCAGTGTGGCTTTGTTTAGATAGGTTGCTTATCTTGGTCTTTTGCAACACTATAATTATTAATTTCCATATTTGTAAGGCTGCATTTAGACAGGCCAACCGTGGCTGCTAAACGACTGTCAATGGGCTGCAAGTAAGCTCAGGAGAGGTTGTTTAATGGTCTGTTATGACAGGCCGACCACACTTTCATGTGCACAGAAAGAAGGGCCAGAATACCTCTTTAATATTTAACAATCTATGGATAATATGAAATCACAGAACTGATCTTAAAGGGTCCTTATTGAAAACCGTTCGATGTGAGTATTGAAACATTAAAAGGGCTTCCGAGGAATAAAAATACATATATTTGTGTATGTGAAAATACACACACGTACGTATGTACGTACGTACGTGTGTGTATATATGTTTGTATATTAGACTAAAAATGTAAACCCATCCATTTTGTTTTTGCTCCCATTTTTTTTTTTTTCATGAGCTGAACTCAAAGATCTAAGACTTTCCATGTATACAGTAGGCATTTTTCGCTCACATATTTACAAATGTCTAAATCTGTTAATGGACACTTCTTTGCTCAGATCCATGCACCTCACAGGTGTGGCATATCAAGATGCTGATAACTGCACTGGTGTGCCCACAATAAGGCATTCTATTCATGGATGAATCCTAGTTTTCACTGTACAGGTCAGATGGCAGACTGCGTGTATAGGATTGTGTGGATGAGTGGTTTGCTGATTTCAATGTTGTGAATTGTGGGTTTATGGTATGGACATGCGTATGTTATGGACAATGAACACTGGTGCATTTTATTGATGCCATTTAGAATGCTCAAAGATACTCTGAGATTTTGAGGCCCATTGTTGTGCCATTTATGCAAGACCATCACCTCATGTTGCAGCATAATAATGCACGGTCCTGTGTTGCAAGAATCTGTACACAATTCCTGGAAGCTCAAAACCTCCCAATTCTTACATCGCCAGAATAGTCATCGGACAGGTCACCCATTGGGCATGTTTAGGATGCTCTGGATCAGCATATACGACAGCGTGTTCAAGTTCCTATATCCAACATCTTCACACAGCTATTGAAGAGCTATGGACCAATGATCCACAGGCCTCAATCAACAATCTGATTAGCTCTATGCGAAGGAGATGTATTAAACTGCATGAGCCAAATTGTGGTCACACCAAATATTGACTGTTTTTTCTGATGCCCCCAGGACCCCTCAATATTGTAAAACTGCACATTTTTGGATTCTCCTTTAATTGTGGCCAGTCTAAAGGCCCCGTCACACTAAGCAACATCGCTAGCAACATCGCTGCTAACGAACAACTTTTGTGACGTTGCTAGCGATGTTGCTGTGTGTGACATCCAGCAACAACCTAGCCCCTGCTGTGAGGTCGTTGGTTGTTGCTGAATGTCCTGGGCCATTTTTTAGTTGTTGCAACAACTAAATGTGCAGGCAGCAGGAGCCGGCTTCTGCGGAGGCTGGTAACCACAGTAAACATCGGGTAACCAAGAAGCCCTGTCCTTGGTTACCCGATATTTACCTTTGTTACCAGCCTCCGCCGCTCACTGTCCGTGCCGGCTCCTGCTCTGTGCACATGTAGCTGCAGGACACATCAGGTTAATTAACCCGATGTGTGCTGTAGCTAGGAGAGCAGGGAGCCAGCGCTAAGCATTGTGCGCTGCTCCCTGCTCTGTGCACATGTAGCTGCAGCACACATCGGGTAATTAACCCGATGTGTGCTGTAACTAGGAGAGCAGGGAGCCAGCGCTCAGTGTGCGCTGCTCCCTGCTCTCTGCACGTGTAGCTCTGTGCGCTGGTAACCAAGGTAAATATCGGGTTGGTTACCCGATATTTACCTTAGTTACCAAGCGCAGCATCTTCCACGCGGCGCTGGGGGCTGGTCACTGGTTGCTGGTGAGCTCACCAGCAACTCGTGTAGCGACGCTCCAGCGATCCCTGCCAGGTCAGGTTGCTGGTGGGATCGCTGGAGCGTCGCAGTGTGACATCTCACCAGCAACCTCCTAGCAACTTACCAGCGATCCCTATCGTTGTTGGGATCGCTGGTAAGTTGCTTAGTGTGACTGGACCTTAAGGCACACTTGTGCAATAATCGTTGTCTAATCAGCATTTTGAAATGCCACACCTGTGAGGTAGATAGATTATCTTTGCAAAGGAAAAGTACCCAGGAATACAGATCGACGAATTTGTGAACAATATGTAAGAGAAAAAGGTCTATGTACATACAGTGCCTTGCGAAAGTATTCGGCTCCCCTGAATTTTTCAACCTTTTCCCACATTTCAAGCTTCAAACATAAAGATTAAAAATTTAAATGTCATGGTGAAGAATCAACAAGTGGACACAATTGTGAAGTTAAACTAAATTTATCGCTTATTTTAAACTTTTTAAAAAAAATAACTGAAAATTGGGGTGTGCAATATTTGTCCCCTTTCAGTTAACACTGTGTAGCACCACCTTTTGCTGCGATTACAGCTGCAAGTCTCTTGTGGTATGTATCAGTTTTGCACATCGAGAGACTGAAATTCTTGCACATTCTTCCTTTGCAAACAGCTTTAGCTGAGTGAGGCTGGATGGAGAGCGTTTATGAACAGCAGTTTTCAGCTGTTTCCACAGATTCTCGATTGGATTCAGGTCTGCACTTTGACTTGGCCATTCTAACACCTGGATACATTTTATTTGTGAACCATTCCATTGTAGATTTTGCTTTGCTTGGGATCATTGTCTTGTTGGAAGACAAATCTCTATCCCAATCTCAGGTCTTTTGCAGACTCCAACAGGTTTTCTTCAAGAATGGTCCTGTATTTGGCTCCATCCATCTTCCCATCAATTTGAACCATCTTCCCTGTCCCTGCTGAAGAAAACCAGACCCAAACCGTGATGCTGCCACCACAATGTTTGACAGTGGGGATGGTGTGTTCAGGGAGAAGGTGTTGCTTTTACGCCAAACATATCGTTTGGCATTGTGCCCAAATAGTTCGATTTTTAGTTTAATCTGACCAGAGCACCTTTTTCCACATGTTTGGTGTCTCTCCGAGGTGGCTTGTGGCAAACCTTAAATGACACTTTTTATGGATATCTTTGAGAAATTACTTTCTCCTTGCCACTCTTCCATAAAGGCCAGATTTGTGCAGTGTACGACTGATTGTTGTCCTGTGGACAGACTCTCTCACCTCAGCTGTTGCTCTCTGCAGTTCACAGTGATCATGGGCCTTTTGGCTGCATGTCTGATCAGTCTACTTCTTGTTTTGAGATGAACGTTTGGATTTACAGCTGGGTCTTGGTAGATTTGCAGTGGTATGATACTCCTTCCATTTCAATATGATCACTTGCACAGTGCTCCTTGGGATGTTTAAAGTTTTGGAAATCTTTTTGTAATCAAACCTTGCTTTAAACTGCACCACAACAGTATCACGGACCTGCCTGTTGTGTTCCTTGGTCTTCATGATGCTAGCTACGCTTTAAACAGAACACAGACTATCATAGAGCAGGTGCATTTATACGGAGACTTGATTACACACAGGTGGTTTATATTTATCATCATCAGACATTTAGGACAAAATTGGATCATTCAGAGATCCACAATGAACTTCTGGAGTGAGTTTGCTGCACTGAAAGTAAAGGGGCCGAATAATATTGCACGCCCCACTTTTCAGTTATTTATTTTTTAACCCCTTCACGACCGGCCGATTTTTCGCTTTCCGTTTTTTTTTTTCGCCATTCTTTTTCTGAGACTTTTTTATTTTTCAGTCAATATGGTCATGTGAGGGCTCATTTTTTGCGGAACGAGCTGTACTTTTAAATGAAACCATCAGTTTTACCATATTGTGTACTAGAAAATGGCAAACAAATTCCAAATGCTGAAAAATTGCAAAAAAAGTGCGATAGCACTATGGTTTTTGAGATATTTTATTCACTGTGTTCACTATATGGTAAAACTGTGTGGGTGTGATGCCTCAGGTCAGTGCGAGTTCGTAGACACCAAACATGTATAGGTTTACTTTTATATAAGGGGTTAAAAAAAAATCGGAAGTTTGTCCGAAAAAAGTGGCGCACGTTTTACGCCATATTCCGTGACCCGTAGCGTTCTCATTTTTCGGGATCTTAGGCTCAATGACGGCTTATTTTTTGCGTCTCGAGCTGACGTTAACGGTACCATTTTTGCGCAGATGCTACGTTTTGATCGCCTCTTATTGCATTTTGCGCAAAAGTTGTGGCGACAAAAAAACGTCGTTTTGGCGTTTGGAATTTTTTTGCCGCTACGCCGTTTACTGATCAGATTAATTGATTTTATATTTTGATAGATCGGGCGTTTCTGAACGCGGCGATACCAAATGTGTGTATATTTTTTATTTTTTTAACCCTTTAATTTTCAATGGGGCGAATGGGGGGTGATTTGAACTTTTAGGTTTTTTTGTTTTTTTTTTAATTTTTTAAAACTTGTTTTTTAACTTTTTTTTTTTATTTTACTAGTCCCCCTAGGGGGCTATTGCGATCAGCATTCCGATCGCTCTGCAGTATCTGCTGATCACAGCTGGAAGGCTGTAAACAGCAGATACGCTGTCTTTCTCTTTTGCTGTGCCCCGGGCACAGCGAAAGTGAAACCAAGTCATGTGTAGTACAGGAGTCATCACATGACCCTGTGCTACCATGACAACTATCGGGAGTCACGTGATCGCGTCACGTGACTTCCGGTTTCGGGCGGTAAGTAAATGCTTACCGCAATCGCGCTTATAATGGCGCTGTCATGTATTGACAGCGCCATATAAGGGGTTAATCGGCACGAGCAGATAACGATTCTGCTCGTGCCTAGCAGGCACACATCTCAGCTGTGAAAATCAGCTGAGATGTGTGCCGATCGCGGCATGCTGCCGCCGGAGGACCGCGGGCAGTAAGATTGTCATTTAGGACGTAATTTTACGGCCCGCGGTCGTTAAGGGGTTAAAGTTTAAAATAAGCAATACATTTTGTTCAACTTCACAATTGTGTCCCACTTGTTGATTCTTCACCATAACATTAAAATTTTTATCTTTTGTTTGAAGCCTAAAATGTGGGAAAAGGTTGAAAAACTCAAGGGGGCCTAATACTGTCGCAAGGCACTGTAGAAAGTCTTAATCTTGGAGTTCAGCTCAAGAAAAATGGGAGTAAAAACAAGTGTTGCATTTTATTTTTTCAGTGTAGTAGTAGTAAATCGATGAAAAAGGATATGCAGGAGTTTTAGCAAAGATAGAAGTTGCCAAACTAACTTATAAGTGAGATCTTTTTAGATACCTAAAACGAACATTGTGCAGCACAAACAATATGAAAGATCAGAGAAGCATCTTTTTTATCTTTCAACAAATTAGATGGATGAACTGAAAGAACAGCAGGGTATGTAATATGAAAACGTGGGAGATTTTAATTATTGTAACTTTTTATTTGTGAAGCAACCAATTGTAGAGTAAATCTTCAGGAATAGATAAAAAAAAAATAGATCAATTCCTAAATACCTTTTTTAACTAGCAAATCTCAATTTTTAATTAGAGAGGTTTTAGAATTAAAATGACAGCTGCCTTTTTAC
Organism: Anomaloglossus baeobatrachus; assembly: GCF_048569485.1. Lineage (NCBI taxonomy): Eukaryota > Metazoa > Chordata > Amphibia > Anura > Aromobatidae > Anomaloglossus > Anomaloglossus baeobatrachus. Next base: position 190,130,556 of record NC_134355.1, on the reverse strand, counting down.
AGTAACTGATGTGTCCTAAAATGTTAAGCCTGTAAGAGTGCAGTGGGAAGCTCTGCCCTCTCCATGTGTAGGACGAGGGGCTTTATGTATATTCATATACAACACTCAAGATATTAGGACTGCTGAGTGAAGAGACTGCTGTGCATCTGATCTAATACCTAGGCACCTGTTGTATTTCCAGTGTTAGATATAAAGAGTAGACAGCAGTGTGAGCAGTCCCTCCTTCTGCAGCACTCCTAGTATCTCAATCATCCTACACATGGAAAGAGAGGGAGCTCGCATTGCTGTCCACCCTCTGTCTCATCTACTATGGGAGATACTGCTGCTGGAGTGAGAAGAGGCTGTTCACACTGCTGTCTAGTCTTTTGCCTGATCTAATACTGGAGATACCAAGAGTGATGAGGTAAGAAGCTACTTGCACTACTGTCCACACTGTTTTTGTGATCTAATACAGGAGATACCAGGGGTGTTGAAATAAGAAAAGGCTGCTCACACTTCTGTCCATCCTGTCATTCTGATCTAATACAGATGCCAAGGATCTTTCTACGAAGAGATACTAGAAAGGTGAGGTAAGAGCCTGCACACCCTGCTGTCCACTGTTATTCTATAGGACTAGCCAAATTGTTAAACTTATACAAATGGTATAGTTATCTCCAGTCCCCAGCATTGGAGCTTCCTGCTTCATATACTCGCAGGCATCTGTCCTAAGACATTTTTTGTCAGAGTAACAATGTGGCAGGCATTTTAATTCTATATTAATTACCTCCCTGGTCGAAACGATTGTAATTTTTTAATTAAGTATTTTGGAACTTATTTTTAATTGCTTTTTGTATTTTTCTATTCCTGGAGAATCACTTTAAAATGCTCATAAACATATTAGCTTTGTTCTGATTATATACACAAAGAAGCAAGAGTGGGAAATAACGTTTGCCTGGGAATCTTTTGTATCCTCAGAGCTTGGGTTTAATTACATTCTGGCAATAATTCCAGTATTTGATATGTCACTGATATATTGGCTAATGTTATTGCAGAAAAGCATGAATTTTCATAAATATTCTTGTAGAAATGCAGCATACAAGAGTTGTTTGTATGGTAATAATGAGTTGGTCATGGTTTTGTGTTAAGTAAATATCTATATCTGCTTGTCAGAAAGTCATATCTGCCGTCTCTCATATACACAGGAGCGTTCATTTGGCCGAGCCATCCTGTGTTCTCTATGAGAAAGCTGGTGACAGGCGTCCTTCTGGGGGGTTATCTATGGGAATAGCAAGGCGATCAGCAGTCCAAACTCGGACCATTCCCCAAATCAACATCTTAACCAACCATGAATTGGCCAGTGCCCCCATACACATTTAAGTGAACCCATTATTATTGGCAAGTGCTGCCAAAAATAGACTATGGAGGGATTTAGTAAGCCAAGTGGCTTCCTAAAAGTATGATAAAGCCCCCCTTTTTTATAGTGTTAAAAAAAAAAAAATAATCCTGGTTTGGAGGTCATAATGTTACTTTCATCTTGCTGCAAATGCCAACATTTTTTCCTTTTAAAGAGAATTTGTAAGACTTCTCCTCCTCATAGACCTTTCAACTCCCCTGGTTTTACTTGGAGACACCTATTTTTAGTCTCCATCACTGGTGATAAGTTTTCACCAGGTTGCTATGGAAGGGATACTACGCCCACATGTAAAAATGCCACTTTTGTTGGAATGCTTGCTCCCGATTATCTGCTGGTGCAAACATGCTGGTAAAACTCATTTGCTGGGTGAAAGGGAAAGTCAATGGCAGCCTATCATCCCTTACAAATAGGATATGCTGCAATATGGGGACAGATCACACATATTAGCAATCCCTGTATCATTGGTCATCAGCTTGTGTAAACGAATGCTAAATATGCATTTTATAGATGTGCGTTTAACAGCCTGAAATCGGCAGTGTATATACACCTTAAATATTTGTGTGATGGTGCAATTTCTTCCGCATTTAGAACCCCAATTAAACTTTGGTTAGGAGGATACTGTCTAAAATGAGCTCTGCATATGCCATAACTGATGCAGGTTGTGCTCATTTGATCGCTGTCAGTAGCAATGTAATAGCCAAGTAATGTTTAAGACCAGATTGGTCCCAATTTTAGTAAGAGAGTCTGTTTTAGAAGTTATAGCAATTTTTTCTGGATAAATTAGCGAGTGAATCGCCCTGTATATGGAACAAACAATGTAAGCAATAAGCTAAATAATAAAGTGCAGCTAATGGACAGTGCCTGAAAAAAAAATCTTTAAGGAAATAATCAAATCCTATGCCTACCAAACGCCATGCTGATCCAGAGTGACCACACTGTCCAGTAGCCCAAATTTATTTTATAACCTACGGTACTCCAATTCTTCCTAAGACGTTAACATTCAAAAGCACAGGTGTCGTCAGATGAAATGGTGGTAACATTTTTAGCCATGTTGTCTTGCAAAAAGGCTAGCAGACCTGAAAGCACACATGCATTATACAAGCAGTGTTATCCAAGAAAAGACTGAAAACCACATGTTACTTTACTACAAGGTTTTTTTTGACATTTCACAATGAGTCTCGTCATGAAATGCTGTTCAGTCTTCTGAAATACTACTTTTCAACAACCTAAAAGTTCTGCTTGTTGTCACTGAAGTCAGTTCTTTCTCATCTTAGAAGCTTTCTCTGGAATATACCATGTATGGGCACAGTTAAATAATTCAGATATGGGAAAAAATGCTTCTAGCGCTTCAGTTGGAAGGAGCCTTGAATAATTGAAAGACAGATGAAAACAACATGTCGCAATTTATTTATACTCACATTCCTAAAATATATTCATACTAATGAAAATATCCAATTATTCTACAGGCATGGACAAAAAAAATTGTCAGTACTTAGTATTTTTTACTTTAAAAAAAAATGGTCACAAACCTGGAAATCAACAAAAGTAATTTTACTGTATATCAACTAATGAAAATCAGACATTTGCTTTTTAATTATGTTTCAAGAGAGAAAAAAAAACAATGGTGCTCTTAGCTGAATAGCTTTTGAGGCAAGTCACTGCATACGATTTCTGTAACTCAATGAGATTTCTGTACCTGTCCACTGGTATTTTGTCCCAACTCCTCGAGAGACAACTGCTCCAGCTGTCTCAGGTGTGAAAGTGCATTCTGCAGACTGTTTAAACTCCTTCCACAGATGTTCAATAAGCTTTAGTTCGGGGGTCATAGAAGCCACTTCTGAATAGTCCAATGTTTTGCTTTCAGGCATTCTTTAATGTTTTTTTAGCTGTGTTTTGGTTCAATACCCTATTGGAGGACCCATGACCTGAGACTCAGACTATGCTTTCTGACACTGGGTAACGCATTTGATCACAGAATGCCTTGATAGACTTCGATTTCATTGTACCTTGCATAGATTCAACGTAGAAAAAAACCTGTTGAAAAAGAAGCGCAATAGGGTCTTACCCTGACAAACAGGGGATGACAAAGGATAAACCTACTCACCGAGGGTTGTGAAAGGCACAACTCCTGTAACAGCATAAATCCAGATCAACGGCAGCAGTATTCCAGGTGGCTGATAACAGAGAGATTGTGGAACGGGGCTTTGTAAACCGCGCCAAAGATCACTGATGAAAACTTGGATTAATGTAAACTTTTTATTTTTGCACAGGTCTACGCGTTTCAGGAGGCTCTGCTCCATTCCTCAGGACCAACAGGCATAAGCTACATCAAATCCAGATTTGATGTAGCTTATGCCTGTTGGTCCTGAGGAAGGGAGCAGAGCCTCCTGAAACGCGTAGACCTGTGCAAAAATAAAAAGTTTACATTCATCCAAGTTTTCATCAGTGATCTTTGGCGCGGTTTACAAAGCCCCATTCCACAATCTCTTTGCATAGATTCAAAGCATCTTGTGCCAGATGCAGCAAAGCAGCCACAAAACATGACCAAGCTGCCTCCGTCTTGCATACTTTTCTTTGTAGGCTTCAATTTTGCGTCTAAACAGAAAGCTCACGTGACTTGCCAAAAAGCTCCAGTTTTGTCTACTCTGTCCTGCACATTTTCCCAGAAGCATTGTGGCGTGTTGATATGCATCTTGGAAATTTCCAGTCTCACTTTTATATGATTTGCTTTCAACAATGGATTTCTCCTCAGCTGTTTTCCATGAAGTCCACTTTGGCCAAGACAGCATCGGATGGTGAGATCAAACCCTAATGTACCTTAACCCCTTCAGCCCCGGGGCACTTTCCGTTTTTGTTTTTTGCTCCCCTTCTTCCGAGAGCCGTAACTTTTTTATTTTTCCGTCAATCTTGCCATATGAGGGCTTGTTTTTTGCGGGACAAGTTGTACTTTTAAATGAAACTATAAGTTTTACCATATGGTGTACTGGAAAACAGCAAAAAAATTCCAAATGTGGAAAAATTGCAAAAAAAGTGTGATGGCACAATAGTTTTTGGGATGTTTTATTCACGGTGTTCACTATATGGTAAAACTGATGTGTTGGTGTGATGCCTCAGGTCGGTGCGAGTTTGTAGACACCAAACATGTATAGGTTTACTTGTATCTAAGGGGTTAAAAAAAATTCACAGGCTTGTCCGAAAAACGTGGCGCACGTTTTGCGCCATTTTCCAAAACCCGTAGCGTTCTCATTTTTCAGGATCTGAGGCTCAGTGATGGCTTATTTTTGCGTCTCGACCTGACGTTCTTAACGGTACTATTGTTGCACAGATGCTACGTTTTGATCGCCTGTTATTGCATTTTGCGCAAAATTTGCGGCGACCAAAAAACGTAATTTTGGCGTTTGGAATTTTTTTGCCGCTACGCCGTTTACTGATCAGATTCATTGATTTTATATTTTGATCGGGCATTTCTGAACGTGGCGATACCAAATGTGTGTATTTTTTATTTTTTTTAACCCTTTAATTTTCAATGGGGTGAAAGGGGGGTGATTTGAACTTTTAGGTTTTTTATTTTTTAATTTTTTAAAACTTTTTTTTTTACTTCTTTTTTTTTTTATTTTACTAGTCCCCCTAGGGGGCTATTGCGATCAGCAATCCGATCGCTCTGCACTATCTGCAGATCTCAGCTACAGAGCTGAGAACTGCAGATTTGCTGCTTCACTTTCAATGCCGGCTGTATTCCGGCATTGAGAGGAAGTGACTCATGTTAGCCACAGGCGTCATCACATGACCCTGTGCTACCAAGGCAACCGCCGAAAGTCACGTGATCATGTCACGTGACTTCCGGCGGGGGCGGGGTAAGTCACTGTCATGGCGGCGCCCATATACATATCGCTGCCAAGACTTTGGCAGCGAAATGTAAGGGGTTAATGGCCGCGGGTGGAAGCGATTCCACCCGCGGCTAGCAGGCACACATATCAGCTGTTGATAACAGCTGATATGTGCGCGTCTCGCGACCGGCGGCAGGGGGCGGGGCTTACCGGCACACGATCCATGACGTATTCAGTACGTCATGGGTCGTTAAGGGGTTAAATGCACCGGTTTAAAACCTCATTTAAAAGAGAAAATACACGGAAATTCGTGTTTTTCTAGTTACACAAATACGGACAACATCTGAATGCTATGGGTTTGCATAAATAAAACATTGCTATTCTTAGTTGTCGTGTTTTGACAGCATTTGTCCAATATTCAAGTAGAAGCAAATGATCACAATCGTAATTTATTTCTTAAGTGATTGTCAGCAGGTTTTTGCTACCTCATCTGAGAGCAGCATAATGTAGGAAAATAGATTCTGAATCTGTGTATCATATCACTTAAATTATTGACTGAAGCCGCTCTGACAAACTGAATTTTTAGCTTTAGTCATGTAGCAGAATCTAGAACGCTGTCCCCACTGACCGCAAGCTCTCTTTAGAGATTGTACATAGACAGTGAGATGTCAATCACAGCAGCGGCTTGTTGGACTGCCATGCAGGCCAGTTTCTAGTCCTGTAAGATAAAGGCCCCTTTACACACTGCAACATCGCAAACGACATCGCTGTAACGTCACCGGTTTTGTGACATAATAGCGACCTCCCCAGCGACATTGCAGTGTGTGAAACACAGCGACCTGGCCCCCGCTGTGAAGTTGCTGATCACTACACATCCCTCAGGACCATTCTTTGGTCCTTTGTTTCCCGCTGTGCAGCATGATCGCTAGAAAGTCTGTGTGTAAAGGGGCCTTTACAGCGACTTCGTTAGCGACTTCCCTTTCAAAAAGCTGCTTTACAACGTCCCCAATGACTAGCTAGGTTGTTCTGCAGGTCCATATCGTTGTTGCGTCGTTTTCCAGGTTTGCCTGTTTGACAGCTCACCAGCGACTCACCAGATACTTTGTAGCGATCCCAGCCAGGTTGGGATCGCTGGTGGGATCGCTAGAAAGTCTCAGTATGTAAAGGGGCCTTGAGGGTCCTGCTGAAGCAAACCTAGCAAATAAAACAAAAGATCAGATAAGACAGGCAAGCATGAACTGTTAACCCTTGCAGCATACTGGCTTCAGCTTACATGGCAAAAACTGCTGACCGGTTCACCTCAACCATAAGAGTATAATGTGGTAAACTGGAGTAGTCATAAATATAGAACAGAGGGCACGCACCACATGAAGGCAGGAATCTTGTATTTATTTATTTATTTTTTTTTACAAAGGACTTGTCAAAGCGCCGATTGCCGGTGCAAAACAGCTGTCCGTGTGTGATCGGTCCCTCTCCCCTCCGTCCTTTTATGCCTGGTCCATATAAAAAAATAAATACAAGATTCCAGCCTTCATGTGGTGAGTGCCCTCCGTTCCATATTTATGATGTATCGATTTTCATTTTTCCTGTGAGGTGCACCCCTCGTGGCAGTTCCACACTAGCAAACAAGATTTCCCGTCCATTGAGACAGGTGACGTTTTGCATTGATTGCCGGCTAGAAGCTGTGCCCGGTTTTTCCTTCTCCGTCTACTGATTCAAACTGGAGTAGTGCTCCCTTTCCATAGTCCTCGGAACAGGTACTGCTTCTGTGATTATTCGCATACACTAAATGCTACACACAATTCATGATACACATGTTATGCATGCTTTATATGTTGCACGCAGTATGCCGCCCACACAGGGAAGAGAGTATTTTAGCTTCTTCAGTGCATCAAATACTTTCTAGTATCTACAAACTTCTGAGGCATGACCTACTTCCAGCAACTCCTTTTCTAGTCTTGGAGAACATACCATGCACTCTCCTCTTTCAGTTCTTCCAGATTTGCACGTTGGTCATGTGACTGACACCACAGGGCTTTCTAACCCCTGAAACTACAATAATAATGTAGGGCTGGCATTGGTGAGCCAGTAACCATTTTTTGCACTGACAAACTGCAGCTATATAGGTATTTATAAAGGACCTTTGGGAATTTAGTGCACAGGGCAACTTCCCAGTTTGCTTCCACCAACCAATACCGACTTTGAGCATATGAATCAACAGTATGCTGCATCATGCAATCACAATATGGAGTGATCTATTACCAGTATATAAAAAGCTACCATGGTATGAGGAATGAATAATCTGCTGTATTGTACACTTGGATTCATTTTCCATATAAAGTTGATTGATTTTTATTTTTCCTTCTGAAGTATTTCCTGTAACTAATGTCTGACACATTAGTAGTATTGTATTATGCATCCTTATTTTATGTAATAAAGGATTATTTTCAAGATGTCTGAGCAGCTCACAACTCTGTAAGCCTCTTACTTCCTGGTTTCTAGCAGGGTGGGCATTCCTCCTTGAGTGATAGTTCTGGTGAGTAGCAAAACTGTAATATTAAAACTATAAATCTCTTCATAAGTTCTTTTGTAACACATTCAGCTATCAGTGGTTTGTTCTACAGTGCACCCTGCTATTACAATTTTTGCATATAGAGATAACATGGCATTTCAACAAGCGTAATAGGGGTTGGTGATTACGTAAGATTTAGGGTATGTGCCCACGATCAGGGCTCGCTGCGTTCAGAACGCAGCGAGTCCAGACCGGGGGGGCGCGTGTCTCCTCTGCAGGAGACCGCATCTGTCAGTACCCACGATCAGGGTTCTATGCGCTGCGGTCTCCTGCTTGTGTTCTCCCTAGGAGGACGCAGGCAATTCCGCAGCAAACAATTGACATGCTGCGGTCTGGAAAGACGCACTGCAAGGCCAGTGTTTGCTGCGGAAAAAAGCATAGTATGCACGGGATTTCTAGAAATCCCGTCCACTATACCTGTACTGTACACCGCAGCGGTTTGGACGCAGCTGAGGTAGGCTGCGTCCTAACCGCTGCAAATACTGATCATGGGCACGCACCCTTAAAACAGCAGATTGTCAGGAACTGAGAGAGGTGAGCAACTAACTGCTGTATTGAAATCGATGGACTGGAGAGGGCTGACCGAAACGTTAGTTCTGACCGCAGTTATAAAAAAAGAATGTTTATTGTAAACTTGCTTGTTTTCATACTATTATATTTAATGCAATTTAACATGAGAATGAAAGAGCAAAAGTATTTCAGTCATCCCGCTTTTTGTATAAAAGTATCAGATTCATATTTGATCATAGCTGTCAAAGATTTCTCATCAATAGAGGGTGGATCCCAGCACAAAAACGTCCATTTCAGAAGTATAATGTAAAACTTCACATTTATTGGAAAAATAAAAACAGCTTAAAATAAATTCCTCCGACCAACACGTTTCAGACGCGATTGTCCTTAGTCATGATCATCATGGGATACAACTGATAGCATTTATATACCATTTATTTATACCATTTATATCGCGTATGAAACGCGTTGATCAGAGGAATTTATTTTATGCTGTTTTTATTTTTCCAATAAATTTGAAGTTTTATATTATACTTCTGAAATGGACGTTTTTGTGCCTCTATTGATTGCCTTCAGCCTCCTTCTTCCAGCGAGCACCGTCCGGATTCTCCTCTAAGATTTTCCCGTTTTGGTGAGCTGAATTACTGTTTTCAAAGATTTCTGTCTTGTCTGATCTGTTCTTTTATAGTATTCATGATGTAAACTCTTGAAAAAATTACAGCTCTCTATCCAGTATTCTTAGTACTATAAATAAAAAGTTATGGTATGTTCTATGACTGTATTTATGATTCTTGGATTTTAAAGAATTTTTTGATTTTGGGTTAAATATTCCCCCCCTTTTTTTTTTTTTTTTCTCGCTCAAGCTTAAAGTAAATTGACTCATTAGCTACCAAATACTTTGATTACTAATATCTCGACAATGGAAAGGAGAAATAAGAGAAAAAAAAACCTGTTTATTCCACTCTGCTCCACTATTTAGTCAGCCACCAATTGTGCAAGTTCTCCCACTTAAAAAGATGAGGTCGGCCTGTAATTGACGACATAGGTAGACCACAACTATGAGAGACAAAATCAGAAAACATCCAGAAAATCACTTTGTCTGATTTGGCAAGATTTTCTTTTGCAAATTATGGTGGAAAATAAGTATTTGTTCAATAACAAAAGTTCATCTCAGTATTTTATATATCCTTTGTTGGCAATGACAGAGGTCAAACGTTTTCTGTAAGTTTTTTCACAAGGTTGGCACACACTGTTGGTGGTATGTTGGCCCATTCCTCTCTGCAGATCTCCTCTAGAGCAGTGATGTTTTGGGCCTGTCACTGGGCAACACAGACTTTCAACTACCTCTATGTTTAGATCTGGAGAATAGCTAGACCTCTCCAGGACATTCATATGCTTCTTAAAAAGCCACTCCTTCATTGCCCTAGTAGTGTGCTTGGGATCATTATCGTGCTGAAAGACCCAGTCATGTTTCATTTTCAATGCCCTTGCTGATTGAAGGAGTTTTGCACCCAAAATTTCACGATACATGGCCCCATTCATTCGTTCATGTACATGGATCAATCGTCCTCATCCATTTGCAGAGAAACAGCCCCAAAGCATGATATTGTCACCCCTATGCTTCACAGTAGGTATGGTGTTTTTTGACTGCAACTCCGCATTCTATCTCCTCCAAACACGACGAGTTTTGTTTTTACCAAACAGTTCTACTTTGGTTTCATCAGACCATATGACATTCTCCCAGTACTCTCCTGGATAATCCAAATCCTCTCTAGCAAACTTCAGACAGTCCCGGACATGTACTGGCTTAAGCAGGGAACATGTCTGCCACTGCAGGATCTGAGCCCATGGCAGCGTAGTGTTACTGATGGTAGCCTTTGTTACAGTGGTCCCAGCTCTATGCAGGTCATTCACTAAATCTGCACATGTGGTTCTGGAATTTTTGTTCACCGTTCTTGTGATCATTTTGAGGTTGAAATCTTGCGTGGAGCCCCAGATCGAGGGAGATTATCAGTGGTCTTGTATGTCTTCCATTTTCTTATTATTGCTCCCACAGTTGATTTTCATCGCACAAAGTTGCTTACCTATTGCTGATTCACTCTTCCCAACCTGGTGCAGGGCTACAATTTTGTTTCTCGTGTCCTTCGACAGCTCTTTGGTCTTCACCATAGTGGAGTTTGCAATGTGACTGAGGTTGTGGACAGTTGTCTTTTATACTAAGTTCAAACAGGAGCTATTACTACAGGTAATGAGTGGAGGACAGAGGAGACTCTTAAAGAATAAGTTACACGTCTGTGAGAGCCAGAAATCTTGCATGTTTTTAATGACTACTTATTTTGCACCATAATTTGCAAAAGAAATCTCACCAAATCACACAAGGTGATTTTCTGTATTTTTCTCATTTTGTCTCTCATAGTTGTGGTCACCTATGATGTCAATTATAGGTCTCTCTCATCTTTTAAGTGGGAGAACTTGCACAATTGGTAGCTAACTAAATTCTCCCCCACCACTGTACTTTAAAGTTAATTGCTTGTAATGTGCCGTGAGATGGTCTTAGATGTCTGTTATACAGGTTGTGAAATGTATAGATTTTCAAATGATGATTGATTTATTTTTGGTGTATATTCCTTATGATACTAATCAGAAATTACTCCTGCTTTCACATATTGGTCACCACAATCGAAATGTGGCTGATAACCTTTTTTTTTATCATGTCAGAATAAATTCAGATCACTATGTTGAAATGGTATAATTTGATATTGTACTTTACAGACATTTACCATACAGAACAATCATTCACTTTTAATTCTAAAATTACATAGTATTCAAAATTACTTTACTGTTATTCTTTACACTTGGCTCTTGCATGTGAGTCTTAATGTTTTTCTGCTGTGGTACATTTTCAGGGCCAGGAGACACCTGTGCTGTTGGATCATAATTAATCAATGAAAGATACCAAGGAATCATCATGCAACTAATTCAAGAACTGACCAAAATTGTTGGAATGACCAACACAGCTCAGTTGGTAGTGGACATGCTGGAAAATGTCTACAACTTCTACTGTATTATGCGATGCCATTGCACTCCAGCTCTTCATGTATATAATATATTGTAATTCAAGTTTTTCAGTCAGATTTCTATCTGATGTATACATTTGCACATATGATTTGTAAGCTTCAGAGGAATAAATTACCTTTTTGTGCCAAATGTTTTGTTCTTGGTAATTATTGTGATTGCTTTCTTTCTGAAGAGAAAGTGTTATAACCTAAAGCTTTTTGACCAATCGGTCCAGTTTCTTTTACCATAACCATTCCAAGCCACAAGACAACTTGATACAAGGAATACAGATGTCAACTTTTCTGGTTAGGTAATCTGCTTGTCTGTCTGCCTAAATTGAGCTTCTAGCATGGTATAGCTAGGTCTCCACATCGGTTCACTGCAATCCAAGACTTAAAATTGACACCAATTTAAGTGTAGATGGGTTGTGGATACTACTTTGGTTCCTCATAACCTGTTGAGCATTAGAAATTCTCAGATTCACATCGATCAGGGTGGGTCGGAACCCAGATGGAAACCCAGTTTGAGAGTCCAGAGACCATAAAAGTTTTTCTCCCAAAGAAAGCCTAGTAGACCTCTCCTGGTTTGAAAATATAAACACTTACATTGCAACAGGTTTTTATCAAAATGTGTAAAAGCGAATATTGTACCAAGTGTAGTCTTAGAACAGGTAATCCCCAAGAACAAGTAATCTGTTTTTATATAGGAGGACTGACATGTAAAAGGACCTGTTCTATCCCTATAATAACCCGTAAACGAATGTTCTGTTAAGGAGCCTAACTATAAAACCACCACTACGAAAAAAAATGCAATTAGCTTGAAAAATTAATTTATAAAATACCTTACTCAAAATATCCCTCAATCTTACATCGTAACCAAATGATTATAGCATGTACAAAACACAGCTCTTATGCATTTCTTCTGTCAATCTATACATGTTTATCAGGCAGAATAATTGCCTAATAATTTAATTCCAGTTAAAAGCAGTATTCAGAGGAGCTTAAAATTGGCTCTAGAGATAATTGTACATAGCATAAGTCACAAAATGCCACATTACCTGGATGCACATGCTTACAGCTTTATCCAGGGCAATCAAGAGGGCATAAAACTTAAGGGGTCATATTTGATAGAGCATAAGTCTATGGGGTATGGTCAGAAAGCTGAACATTGATGTAGAACTGTTGTGATACTAACAGAAGGTTAATAAATCACCTGTACAGTGCCTTGCAAAAGTATTCGGCCCCGTTGAATTTTTCAACCTTTTCCCACATTTCAGGCTTCAAATATAAAGATAAATTTAAATTATGGTGAAGAATCAACAAGTGGGACATAATTGTGAAGTTGAATGAAATTTATTGCTTATTTTAAACTTTTGTAAAGAATAAATGAAAAGTGGGACGTGTAATATTCGGCCCCTTTACTTTCAGTGCAGCAAACTCACTCCAGAAGTTCATTGAGGATCTCTGAATGATCCAATGTTGTCCAAAATAACTGATGATTACACACAGGCGGCTTATATTTATAATCAAGTCTCCGTATAAATGCACCTGCACTGTGATAGTCTGTGTTCTGTTTAAAGCACAGAGGGCATCATGAAGACCAAGGAACACAACAGGCAGGTCCGTGATACAGTTGTGGAAAAGTTTAAAGCCGGATTTGGTTGCAAAAAGATTTCCAAAACTTTAAACATCCCAAGAAGCACTGTGCAAGTGATCATATTGAAATGGAAGGAGTATCATACCACTGCAACTCTACAAAGACCCGGCCATCCCTCAAAAATTTCAGATCAAACAAGAAGACTGATCAGAGATGCAGCCAAGAATCCAATGATTACTCTGGATGAACTGCAGAGATCTACAGCTGAGGTGGGAGAGTCTGTCCATAGGACTCAGTCATACACTGCACAAATCTGGCCTTTATGGAAGAGTGGCAAGAAGAAAGCTATTTCTCAAAGATTTTCATAAGTGTCATTTTATAGTTCGCCACAAGCCACCTGGGAGACACACCAAACATGTGGAAGAAGGTGCTCTGGTCAGTTGAAACCAAAATCGAACTTTTTGGGCACAATGCCAAACGATGTTTGGCTTAAAAGCAACACAGCTCATCACCCTGAACACACCATCACACTGTTAAACATGGTGGTGGCAGCATCATGGTTTGGGCCTGCTTTTCTTCAGCAGGGACAGGGAAGATGGTTAAAATTGATGGGAAGATGGATGGAGCCAAATACAAGACCATTTTTTAAGAAAACCAGTTGGAGTCTGCAAAAGACTTGAGACTGGGATAGAGATTTGTCTTTCAACAAGACAATGATCCCAAACATAAAGCAAAATCTACAATGGAATGGTTCACAAATAAACGTATCCAGGTGTTAGAATGGCCAAGTCACAGTCCAGACCTGAATCCAATCGAGAATCTGTGTAAAGAGCTGAAAACTGCTGTCCACAAACGCTCTCCATCCAACCTCACTCAGCTCGAGCTGTTTGCAAAGGAAGAATGAGCAAGAATTTCAGTCTCTCGATGTGCAAAACTGATACTTACCCCAAGCGACTTGCAGCTGTAATCGCAGCAAAAGGTGGCGCTACAAAGTATTAACTTAAAGGGGCCAAATAATATTGCACACCCCAATTTTCAGTTTTTATTTTTTACAAAAATTTTAAAATAAGCAATAAATATTGTTCACCTTCACAATTGTGTCCCACTTGTTGATTTCTTCACCATAAAATTTTTGTTTGTTTGAAGCCTGAAATGTGGGAAAAGGTTGAAAGATTCAAGGGGGGCCGAATACTTTCGCAAGGCACTGTAAATATACTTATAGATCACTAGTTGCAGGGGGTTGATCTGAAATGCTTCTGCACTGGTTTGCCCATAGGAGAGGACATGGTGAACCATCGATGAGTGGATGAATGCTATGTGGGGTTATTATGATTGGATCTGTTGAAGCTTAGCTTTAATACTAAGACTCCTATTTGCTTTTTTCTACTACAGTCTATTTGAAAAGGTATTCATTAAATTATTGAGTTGCTAACATGGGAGCTTTAATTGTACCAGACCACAACTTCATCGTCACTAGGACCTCACACATTGGCGCCGTGAGTTGATATATTTACCTCTGTACTAATTTTTTAGCCCCCAGTGAATACCACTTTTGATTTAGATGCTATTTTGTAAACTGTACATAGTTACATAGTTACTAAGGTTGAAAAAAGACCTAGGTCCATCTAGTTCAACCTTCCTAATTTAGTTTTGTTTAATTTTTACCAATGTAAAATATATATAGTGTAGGTTGAACCAACATTGTTATATAACAATAATCACGGGTGCTACAACATACAGAAATAAGGCAATGACACAAGAAAAAGAGCTCTGCATGAACACGTGCACACGAGAAAAAATAGACAATTTTACATATTTAATAACAAACATTTTATTTCAATAAATGCCAACCACAAACAATGATGAAAACATTTAAAATAGAAAACAACCCACACGCCCCAAGTGGATCAAGTCCACAATAGAGTAACTTCCCCAATAAGCAATGCAATCGTATAGAAGGGAACCTGTAGTAATCAAGAATAACAAACCACAATAGCCTGAACACACAAACTGGAGGACCAGAGTAAAATAGTTGGCCAGGATATAAAAACCACCTTCAATAAATTACACACACAATAGCACAACAGTTGCATATAAAAAGCTCCTGTGCATGATCGGTGCACTAATCAAAAGCAGAAATCCACCAAGAGGACTCTGTGGATATGCTAGATGGTGTGGTAGAGAGCTACAGTACAAATAGTAGATAATAATCACAGAGCCATATAATGCTGAGCCAGAGGCAGCACACATAAGCCAAGTAATAAGAACCTGGCAGCTCCAGCTTATTACTTGTCTTGTGTGCTGCCTCAGGCTCAGCATTATCTGGCCCTGGGCTTATTATCTACTAATTGTATTGTTGCTCTCTACCACACCATTTAGCATATCCACAGAGTCCCCTTGGTGGATTTCTGCTTTTGATTAGTTCACCCATCATGCACAGGAGCTTTTTATATGCAATTGTTGTGCTTATTATGTGCGTAATTATTGAAGGTGGTTTTTATATCCTGGCCATCTATTTTATTTTCTGGTCCTCCAGCTTTTGTGGTCAGGCTATTGTGGTTTGTTCTTGATTACTACAGGTTCCCTTCTATACGATTGCATTGCTTATTGGGGCAGTTACTCTATTGTGGACTTGATCCACTTGGGGCGTGTGGGTTGTTTTCTATTTTAAATGTTTTAATCATAGTTTGTGGTTGCCATTTATTGTAATAAAATGTTTTTGATATTAAATATGTAATTGTCTATAGTTA
This sequence comes from Anomaloglossus baeobatrachus, assembly GCF_048569485.1. Classification (NCBI taxonomy): domain Eukaryota; kingdom Metazoa; phylum Chordata; class Amphibia; order Anura; family Aromobatidae; genus Anomaloglossus; species Anomaloglossus baeobatrachus. The sequence goes on along the minus strand of NC_134355.1, from coordinate 190,114,851 downwards.
TTCTCGGTGGGTACATGTGTTCATGCTTTTTTCTTGTGTAATTTTACCAATGAACAACTATATTGCTGTTTGTCAAATTAAAAGGCTAATAAACTTGAGTGTTTAAGAAAGGGAAAAGTTAGAATATCTGTCTCCATAATTATTGGGCAACTAATATTGCACAGAATTATTGTGCAACTCCATGAAAAATTAAAATGTGCTCCTCATCTCAGTTGTTTATCGTTAAAGTGAGAATAACAAACTCAAATGAAAGTACAAAATACATTGCTGCACTGCTGGTTAAAAAGGACAAGGGGGGTGTTTTGTTTTGTTTTCCTGAGCAAAGAGTTTTAGCTCTGAAACGCATAATTAACCCCATAGCGACGGCCTAACGTCTCAAGACGTCGGAAAAACAGGGTACTTATTCTGTTCCGACGTCTTGAGACGTCAGGCCGGAAAAACCCTGTAGCGCCCCCCAGTGACGAAAAATCTCGGGGGTTTCAGCTACCGGGGGTAGCTGAGACCCCCCCAGATTATGAATCAAGGTGTTTTGTATGCACCCAGTTAATGCGATCGCCGGTATACACCGTATACCGGCGACAACATAAAAAAAAAAAATGGCTGGTAAAATTTATTTATTTCTCATCTGACGTGATCAAACATGTCAGATGAGAAATAAATGTGAGCCCTTAGTGCCCCCAAAGCCCCCGGTACCGGAGAAATCCATCCAATCCCCCCCCCCCCCCTCCGGAAAATCCAAGATGGCGCCGACGCGCGCTGAAAACTCCCGCCGCCGCCTCTGCATTCATTTCCCTCCGATCTGAAATGATCAAACATTTCAGATCGGAGGGAAATGTCCCCCTCCTGACCTCTCCTCCGGTACACCGGAGCTCTTTGGTCCCTGGAGCCCCCTCCAGTTCTTCAGAGCCCCCCTCCGGAGCGTGCAAGATGGCGCCGACGCGCGCTGAAAACTGCCGCCGCCGGCTCTGCATTCATTTCCCTCCGATCTGAAATGATCAAACATTTCAGATCGGAGGGAAATGTCCTCCCCCTGACCCCTCCTCCGGTCCACCGGAGCCCTCTGGTCACCGGAGCCCCCTCCGGGTCTCCAGAGCCACCCCCCCTCCCCCGCATTCATTCTGCTCTTTCTGCCGCATGTGACACGTCACATGCGGCAGAAAGGTGTCCCCAGGTCCCACTAGGTCACCCCCCATCACCCCCCCCCAGCCCCCGAGCCCCCGGTCATACGTTACCTGTCTGGTGATCCGTCCCGCGATCACGCCGCCTCCTTCTTGAATGCTGACGGCGCATGCGCAGACAGTGGCTGTCAGCTGGATTCCTCCCCCGGTCCACAGTGGAGCAGCCTGTGCATCAGCGACGTCAGTCTTGCAGGGACGCTGACGTCGCTGATGCACAGGCTGCTCCACTGTGGACCAGGGGAGAGTGAGTGCAGTAATCAGCAGTCTCTCCATGTGAGGAGTGTGGTCCTCACATGGAGAGACTGCTGTTCCAGAAAATGGGGGGTACGTTCTGTGAGCGTGCCCCTCATATTCTAGAATGAGGTTACTGCAGGTCACTCTGCCCTAAGTTGGACCGGGGCAGTGTGAGTGCAGTATTCTCAGATTACTGCACCCACACTGCTCATGGAGAGCTTGCTCTTGCAGAAAATGGGGGATACGTTCCCTGAACGTGCCCCCCATATTCTAGAAGATCCAGAGTCGGCGTGGGACCTCACGGATTACAGCGGATTACAGCGACCGTAATTTCTTTATTTTCAATAAATTGGGGAAAGAGGAATGTTTCGGGGAGTTTTTTTTTCAAATTTTTTTTGTCTTTTTTTTTTGTCTATTACTTGACTGGGTTAGTGATGTCGGGTATCTCTTTAGATGCCGTGACATCACTAACCCCAGGGCTTGATGCCAGGTGACATTACAGCTGGTATCAACCCCATATATTACCCCGTCTGCCACCGCACCAGGGCGCGGGATGAGCTGGGGCGAAGCGCCAGGATTGGCGCATCTAATGGATGCGCCACTTCTGGGGCGGCTGCGGCCTGCTATTTTTAGGCTGGGAAGAGTCCAATAACCATGGCTCTTCCCACCCTGAGAATACCAGACCCCAGCTGTCCGCTTCACCTTGGCTGGTGATCTAATTTGGGGGGGACCCCACGTTTTTTTTTTAAAAAAAAACGCCTGGGGAGCCCTCCAAATTGATCACCAGACAAGGTGAAGCTGTCAGCTGTGGTTTGCAGGCTACAGCTGTCTGCTTTACCCTAGCTGGCTATCAAAAATGGGGGGGACCCCACGTCGTTTATTTTAATCATTATTTTTTTGGGGGGCTAAATACAAGGCTAGGCACCCTTTAGTGCCACATGAAAGGCACTAAAGGGCGCCAGCTTAGAATATGCAGGGGGTGGGACGTTATATATGTTTGACATGTATCCATTCATCCATTGTAGCATTTTAGGCTGTGCGCCCACAATCGGGATTTGCAGCGTTTTGGGCGCAGAGTGTTTTCCCTGCGTCCATAACGCTGCATTGTGCAGTAGAAGCACAGTGGAAGGATTTTTAGAAATCCCATGCCCAATGTGCTTCTTTTCTCCGCCACATAAACTGACCTGTGGCGCAGCTTCCCGAGCCTCAGCATGTCAATTTATGCTGCGGAGATGAGTGTTCTCTGCAGGTAGCATAGAGCTCCACAGCGGCCTGAACCCAAATCGTGGGCATGGGCAGCTGCGTTCTCCCGTGGACAACACTCACATCTCTGCAGGAGGCTGACACTGTGTACTAGACGCCGTGTCGCTGGCTCATGGCCACATAGCCTAAAAGTGAGACATTGGTTGCTACAGCAACATTTTTGTGAAGTACCTGTGGATTCAAAATGCTTATTATACTCCTGAATAAAATCCAGTTTCCAAAATGGGGTCACTTGTGGGGGTTTCTGCTGTTTAGGTACCTTAGGGGTCCTCCAAATGTGACATGGTGCCCGCAATCTTTTTCAGCCAAATTTCCTTTCCAAAATTCAAATATTGCTCCTTTCGTTCCAAGCCCTCCCATTTGTCCAAACAAAGGTTTCAGACCACATGTGAGGTATCACCGCGCTCATAAAAAAGTGGTTAACAAACCTTGAGGTCAAATTTTTGGAATTACCTCTTGAAAAAGTGAGAAAATTGATGCTAAAGCAACATTTTTGAGAAAATTATTAAAATTTTCAATATGACAACGTAACGTTAACAAAATCTGTGAAGTACCTGTGGATCTAAAATGCTCACTATACCCCTAGATAGAAGCCTTGAGGGGTCTAGTTTCCAAAATGGTGTCACTTGTGAGGGGTTTCTTCTGTTTAGGTACCTTAGCGGACCTGTAAATGCAACATGGTGCTCGCAATCTATTTCAGCCAAATTTGCTTTCCAAAATTCAAATATTGCTCCTTCTGTTCCGAGCCCTCCCATTTGTCCAAACAGAGGTTTCTGACCACATGTGGGGTATCGGCGCACTCATAAGAAAGTGGGGAACAAGTTTTGGGGTCCATTTTGTTGTGTTAGTTCTTCTAAAAGTGAATAAATTTGGGTTAGAGCAACATTTTTAGGTAAAATTTAATTTTTGCTTTTTTTCATTCCACATTGCTTTTGTTCATGTGAAGCACCTGAAGGGTTAATAAACTTCTTGAATGTGGTTTTGAGTACTTTGGGGGGTGCAGTTTTTATAATGGTGTCACTTTTGGGTATTTTCTGTCATCTAGGCCTATTGAAGTCACTTCAAATGTGATGTGGTCCCTAAAAAAATGGTTTTGTAAATTTTGATGTAAAAATGAGAAATCGCTGATAAACTTTGAACCCCTCTAACTTCCTAACAAAAAAAAATTTTGTTTCCAAAATTGTGCTGATGTAAAGTAGACATGTGGGAAATGTTATTTATTAACTATTTTGTGCCACAGAAATCTCTGGTTTAACGGTATAAAAATTCAAAAGTTGAAAATTGCTAAATTTTCAAAATTTTTGCCAATATTCAATTTTTTTCTTCAATAAACGCAAAAAATATTGTCCTAAATTTGGTACTAACATGAAGTCCAATATGTGACGAAAAAACAATCTCAGAATCACCGGGATCCGTTGAAGCGTTCCAGAGTTATAACCTCATGAAGTGACACTGGTCAGAATTGCAAAATTTGGTCTGGTCATTAAGGTGAAAATTAGCTCCGTCACTAAGGGGTTAATAAAACTGTTTTGTTTTGTTTTTTTTTTCTTCATCATCATCTCCACTGATTATCCTTTTTGATCAGCAGCACAGCAGATTTATCAATATATTCCTTTCTATTACTGCATTTTTTTTTGTTGAACTCCTTCCAGCATACAAAGCAGCACCAGTTGGTATCTATACCCATAAGAGTTGTGCCTAACACAACCCAACCAGGTGAGCAATACTATGTATATTGTCTACAACAATTGATACCTGGGTATTGCCCCCTTTTTTTTTTTCGCTGGGTTTTTGTTTTTTTTTCTTGGAACTTTTTAGACATTCCAAAATAAATTTAAAATAATATCACTGACCAAATATAGCCACCCTGCTTTTCAATAAGTTATCAGCCTTCATGGAGTCTGTCAGTTTCTAAATCTGTTGACAATCACCTTTTTTTGTCAGCACCAACCACAGCCTCCCAGACTTTCCTTCACTGTAAGGCTATGTGCCCACAGTACTCTGTATCCACGGATTTTTTGTTTAAAGGGAACCTGTAAGTTTTTTCATGTCTGAATAAATACTATTCTGCTTACGGAGACCTGACAAACTAGCCTGGCTGCCAGTGAGGGGACTTATAGCTACAATGCCCCTTTGGGAATTATTCAAATTGTCCCTCCATTGAGGAAGGAGACAAACTCTAGCGCCACCTCTTGGAAGTAGCAATCCTAAAAGTCAAAAGTGGCTTTTTAAACAAAAGCCACTTTTGACTTTTAGGATTGCTACTTCCAAGAGGTGGCGCTAGAGTTTGTCTCCTTCCTCAATAGAGGGACAATTTGAATAAATACTAGCATTTTGAGCAGCTCCTGTGCTGCATTCCATAAAGGTGTATATTATCCCATGACTTTCCCTGTATACCCAACAAAAACCTTTTTTAAAATGCTTTCACGCTCAATGTAAATCCAGACGGTCTGGTCCAATGGGAATCCTTGCTGTGGCTTCTGTCGCTCCTCTCCAATGCTGATTGCCGTCCTCTTGCTTTGATGAGGATGATGCCTCCTGCGTCATCCACATTGTAGGGAGAAATCTAGCACCTGTGCTGACACATCGACAGCTCGTTTAGGCTCTGCCCACAGTCACAATTTGCAAATGTGCAAGCTGGCGAGATCTGTGCAGACGCTAGATTTCGCCTGGCAATATGGATGACATAGTAGGGATGGGCAGACCTGGACTGTAAATGTTCTGATCTCCGCAGGTTCAAAAGTATCCGTGCACCGAACCTAGGCCTGGAGTTCTAGGGTAACTCCAGGTACAACTCCGGATCCGGCAACTCAGGTAATTAAAAAATAAAGGGGGGGGGGAAAAGGGAAAAGCAGACTCATTTACTTATTAGTCTCCTGCCCGGCTGTAACACTACTTTGGGAGCTCATACTACTACTTGGGGAGCTCATACTACTACTTGGACCGCTCATTATCCTTCATACATATGCATTGCTTTCCCCACCTACTGGCAGTTCTGGAGTCTGGTTGCAGTCTGTAACGCCTGCCTGGATCAACAGACTCAGGTGGGATGTAATGGACAGACTAGAGGGAGCCACTCACCAATCAGGACCCCCAGAACCCTGAAACTCTTTAACCCCTATACAGGGATTTGGAATTACACAGGGCCCTGGAAATCACTACCTGTGGAAGGCTGCAGTCCAATGAGAGTAGTCGTCAGGCAGGGTCAAACCAGGAATAGCAGAACAGGGACAATCGGCAGACAAGGACGTAATCAGAAAAAGTAGCAGAGGTCCAATCCGGATTGGGCAGCGAGGTACAAAAACAGCAGGCAGAAGGGTAGTCAGAAAACACGCAGAAGTCAGCACACAGGAATCAGAAAGCAGAATAGGGCAGACAAGGAGCCAGGAAATCAGAACTATCTCTGTAAGAGGTGAGCAGACAGGAGGGGAGCTAAGAAGGGTGTGGTGTCTTCCCATTGGCTGTAGCTGAACGCTGGCAACTTCAGCTGGAAGACGCACGCCACCCACAGTCAGCCAGTGGTACTGCAGATCCCAAGATAACCCATCCCAGTGGATGATCGGAGCCTGCGCCCACCGGTGCCGCTGGCATAGACTCCTTACCCATCACCAGCACCATCCACGGCAGGAACACGACGTTGCCTGGCGATCCGAGCAGAAGTCGCTGGAGCGGACTCCGGTGGTGACGTAACAGTATTTCCCCCCCCCTCTCCACGAGGGGCCTCCGGACCCTCAAAACCCGGCTTGCCAGGAAACTGGAGGTGAAGCCGCCGGACCAGACCCTTAGCATGAATATCGCTCGCAGGGACCCATGACCTCTCCTCAGGGTCATAACCCCTCCAATGCACCAAATACTGTACCGCCCCTCTGACAAAACGGGAATCAAGTATTCTCTGCACCTCATACTCCAAGTTACCTTCAACCAAAACAGGAGGGGGGGCATTGACCGGGTGAATGGTGACACGATACAACTTGAGGAAGGACTTATGGAACACATTTAATATCTTAAAGGATGGGGGGAGTTGCAGGCGGAAAGCTGTGGGATTAATTACTTCAATTATCTCGTAAGGTCCAATAAATCTCGGACCCAGCTTAGCAGAAGGGACTTTGAGTTTAATATTCCGTGTAGATAACCATACCTTGTCCCCAACTCCAAGGCTAGGGCCCTTGGAACGTCTCTTATTAGCAGAGGAGACTTGAAAAGGGCAAAGGTTGGTCAAGTTCTCTTTCACTTCAGACCAGATAGCCTTCAGTTTGTCCACAGTTGATTTAGCCTCAGGAGTATCCACCACAGCGGAAGAAAAAGAGCCAAAACGCGGATGCAACCCTAAATTGCAGAAAAAGGGGGTAGTATTGATGGATTCCTGATACTGATTATTGATGGCGAACTCAGCTAGCGGCAGATATTCCACCCAGTCAGACTGACGGTCAGACACAACACCGGAGATATTGTTCAAGGGTTTGATTGGAACGTTCAGTCTGACCGTTGGTCTCTGGGTGGTAGGCAGATGAAAAGATAGCTCTATATTGATCTTTTTACAAAACGCCCTCCAGAATTTCAAGACGAACTGTATTCCTCGGTCAGAAACAATATTTTCCGGAATCCCGTGTAACCACACAATATGCCTCATAAACAACTTGCTAAGAGTTTCAGAATTGGGTAATCCGGACAGAGGAACAAAATGACACTGTTTGCTGAATCTATCCACTACTACCCAGATACAATTCTTCCCTTCTGAGGGTGGAAGGTCAGTGATGAAGTCCATGGAGAGATGTGTCCAAGGGCTTACTGGAGTAGGTAAGGACTGGAGAAATCCGGTAGGGCGGGTACGGGGTGCCTTGGCTCGAGCGCAAGTTTCACAAGCCAGTACATATTCCTTACAATCTTTCGCTACGGTTGGCCACTAAAAATTCCTGGTTACTAGTCTGAGGGTATTGCCTATAAGCACAGAATTGTGGGATTCCTGGAGTACCTGTAAGCGAAGTGCGGGGGCGATAAACAGTTTATGGACAGGAGTGGTTTCAGGAGCTTGGTCTTGGGTATTATGGACCTCTTCTATCAAATCTAAGGAAACAAAAGACATAATAATGCCTTTTGCTAAAATATGCACTGGTTCAGAGTTTTCAGTCTGAGAGGGACAGAAGCTACGGGAAAATGCATCCGCTTTTGTGTTCTTGGTACCGGGCCGCAATGTTACCACAAAATCAAATCTGGAGAAGAACAATGCCCACCTAGCTTGCCTAGGATTGCGTCTCTTAGCAGATTCCAGATAAGTGAGGTTCTTATGGTCTGTGATGACTGTGACCTTCTGTTTGGCGCCTTCGAGGAAGTGGCGCCATTCCTCGAAGGTCCATTTAATTTGTAACAGCTCACGATTACCAATGTCATAGTTTCTCTCTGTGGGGGAAAACTTGCGGGAAAAGAAGGCACAAGGACGAAGCTGAGTGAGAGACGGCGTACCTTGTGATAGCACCGCTCCCACTCCGACCTCAGATGCATCATCATCTACAATAAATGGACGCATAAGTTCGCCTCTAGCTTCCAATTAACCATATCAGCCCCCTTTTTTAGTCAAATCTGTGAGGGGTTTGTCAATTTTGGAAAAATCTCTAATAAATTTGCGATAATAATTAGCAAACCCAAGGAAACGCTGCAAGGCTTTCAGAGACTTGGGTTGCACCCACTCCTTAATCGGTTGAAGCTTAGAGGGATCCATGTGGAAGCCTTCTGCAGACAAAATATAACCCAGTGTTACGGTTCCCGTTTCTGGGGATCTGCATGTCTCCTTATCCTTTGCTGTGGTCTGGCCATGTTATTTCTTGGTCCCAGGTCTGTGTGGCACTGGAGACTATGTTCTGATTCCATGCTACTGAGCATGTGCGAGCGCTGGAGACTAAGTCCTATCTTGGAGCCACTGCACATGTGCGGGTGACATCATCGCTGACACGAGGTCACATGTCTCTGACACATTCTAAGCCGATTGGCCGCTGGTCATGTGCTTATGACGCTTTGCTCTGTGATAGGCCAGCGTGACGTCATTGCTGACATTCTTGCAGCGGATTGGCTGGTGTCCTCCATCTTGGATGAGGCACAGAGTCTATATAAGACCCTGACGCATGCTGCTCGGCGCTCAGTCCTCTTGGTTCCTGCATAGGAGTAGACGCTCTGTGCATGTCCCTTGCGGCACCTATTGTCTATCTAGGTGAGCGTTATCAGTAGGGTAACGCCCTTGTACCTTGCAGCTTATGCTGTGGTCCGTATCCTCGCACCTTAGTGGAGTGGACATAGGCAGGTGCTTGCTGCACATGGTCTGGCTGGGCCTTGTGGTTCTACTCTGAGGTGAGCGCTATCAGTAGGGTAGCACTCCTGTACCTTTCAGCCGTACTGTTGTCCGTGTCCTCGCACCTTAGTGGAGCGGACATAGGTAGGTCAGGTGGTCGTTGCCTTATAGGGTAACGCTCCACTACGCTGCCTCCTGCAGCAGTCCGTATCCTCGCACACTAGGGGAGCGGTCATAGGCAGGAGTTTCAAGCTAGCAGCATTGCTGCTGTCCGTATCCTTGCACCACAAGTGGAGCGGACATAGGTAGGTGCCATATTGCACACACTACACTTAGTCTCTGTGACTGTTAACTGAGACAGGTGCTTTCACGCTCACAGATTGTGAGACTTCTTTTATGTTGTATTCCTCACTCTTTTGCATTTCCACTCCTATGTTATGCTAAGAGGTAGTCGCTGTGACTTAAACAGTATACGCCGCTATTGGCCTTGGTGACACTGTGACGTAACAGTGTCAGTACCACATTGGTGGTACAGGTTTCCCCTATCCTCTGCCCTACTCTGCAGCAGAGCTCTGAACGGTGGACCCTGACTGTCGGATAGCCTTCCATTCCCTTATTGTCCGACAGCCCCTGTAACACCCAGGAAATTAACCTCTGCCTCAAAAAAAAACAAAACACATTTCTCATATTTAGCAAATCGGGAGTTCTCCCTGAGTCTCTGGAGTACAGTGCATGTTGGACAAGTGACGTAGCATCAGGAGAATAAATCAGGATGTCATCCAGATAGACCACCACATATTGACCACAAATATCTCTGAAAATGTCATTAACAAAGTTCTGAAAGACAGCCGGCGCATTACTTAAAGGAGTTGTCCGACAAACTCCAAAAAAAAAAAAAGTTAATCTGTGCTGTATTGTCATATAAAACACCCCCTACATTATTTTTTTTGTTTTCTAACTTTTGTTTCTCTTGATTTTTCACTTTATTCTCTGCAGCTCTTTGTTTACATTCAGCACAACCTAACATGACATGTTTGACTGCCAAACCCACAGTCACAGCTGGCATCGCCCCCGGCCTCAGTGTCCAGCCACACCCTCTGCCCACACATTCCCTGTCAGTATTCTCTGCCCCAGCACCTGATAGATAAATGAGTACTATGTAATGAAAATTATATATAGCCCCTAATGTGAGTCTATAGGGGACACACACACACACCTAGTTATATAATATATCATACATAATCCCCCTCATGCACTCTCGTCTCTCCCACTGCACTGTCTCCTCTGCCCCCCAGCACTCCCCTGTCTCTCACCCCCATGAAGTCTCGTCTCTGCCCCCCTGCTGTGTCACCCATGAACTCTCTTCTCTGCCCCCCACTCTGTCAGCTGTGCACGCTCTTCTCTGCCCCCTCCCCCCCTGCTCGCTCTCCCTTCTCACCCATGCAACATGCTGTCTCTTCTCCGTGCTGTGATGATTGCAGTGTCCTATACAGAGCTCAGTGCTGTTGTTCGCTGGTGTCAGGTGACATCCCTGCTTCTGACTGTATTCAGAAGCGAGGAGCACGGGAGGCTGCATTCATCACAGAGACATCGCACGGGGTAGGAGGTCACAGTTGCCCGGGCACCATACAACATAATGAACTGAGGACACTGTTGGGCAAACAGCGCTCACGGTGTCCTAGACAGAGAGGGTAACCCTGTGTTTGTCCAGCACATACAGTGCAGAGATAGCAGCGCACAGGGAGGGGGACGGGGCTCATCGCACTGTACCCGCCCAGCAGGGCGGCAACATGCAGTGGCAGATTTGCATGTCAACATGGTCCTGCCCATGTTGACATGAAATGACCGGAAGTAGCAAAATCACAGCAGGAGCAGTCACATGAGCCCTCTGAGCCTGGGGAGAGGTCTGACAGCAGGGCAGGTAAGTGGTCACTATCTACTTACCTGCCCCAATGTAGCCCAATAGTGTAAATAATAAAAAAAAAGCAAAATAAGCCGGATAACCCCTTTAACCCAAAAGGCATTACTTAATACTCAGTGTCCCTCTGAAGTGTTAAATGCTGTTTTCCACTCATCTCCTTCTCTGATGCAGATTAGGTTATATTCTCCCCTGAGATCCAGCTTGGTGAACCACCGGGCTCCTATGAGCTGGTTAAATAGACCAGGGATGAATGGCAGAGGGTACTGATTCTTTACAGTAATAGCATTAAGTTCACGGTAGTCAATACAAGGTCTGAGGCCACCGTCTTTTTTATCAACGAAAAAGAATCCAGCGCCGACTGGTGACCTGGATGGTCTGATAAACCCTCGCTGCAGACTGTCTGCTATATAATCTTTCATGGCCTGACGCTCCGGACCAGAAAGATTATACATTTTACCCTTGGGGAGTCGGGAATTGGGGACCAAATCTATGGGGCAGTCATAATCTCTGTGCGGAGGTAATTTTTCAGATTCAAATACAGAAAACACATCAGTAAATTCCCTGAATGCATAAGGTATGAAGATAGGTTCAGCTCTAGTCAGGTTAACAGATAAAGAAATACACGTCTGCTGACACTCAGGGCTCCAGCACACAATCTCTCCCTGGTGCCAGTCTTTGACCGGGTTATGTTGCGCAGCCATGGCATGCCCAATACAACTGCAGACATCAGATTCTCAAGAAAAAAAATGACACAGATTCTACATGAAGAGCCCCAACAAGCATGGAGATCTCTGGAGTTACAAAAGTAACCACACCCTGAGTGAGAGGGGTACTATCAATGGCAGATATTCTAATAGGTGCATTCAACCTTAGCTAAGTCAAACCTAGCTCTTTTGCTACAATAGTGTCTATGAAATTAGCTGCAGAGCCACAATCAACAAAGGCCTGCAGCCGTACAGATTTTCCCTGGTGAGACAATGAAACAGGTACCATTAACCTCATAGGGTCTGCAGGGAGTACCTGGGCCCCTGAGTGGGTATCCTGGGCCTCACTGAGGTGATGCTGCTGCCTTGGAAGCGATTGCCTCTGAGATCCAGGCTCTTCATGTTTGGCTCCACAACGTGATCTGCTCCCTTGCAGTCGACGGGACTCTGGACACGATGCGGTAGGTGCTGCAGGGGCTAGAACCTGAGCAGACCTGAGATCCTGCACTTGCTGTGTAAGTCCATGAACAAGGCCAGTAAGGGTGTGCACCTGGTTTAGCACAGCATGGAGAGAATACATTTTTTTTCTCTCTCCTTGTAGATGGGCCAGAGATAATGTAATGCCTGCCTGGATCAACAGACTCAGGTGGGATGTAATGGACAGACTATAGGGAAGCCACTCACCAAGCAGAACCCCCAGAACCCTGAAACCCTTTAACCCCTATACAGGGATTTGTAATTACACAGGGCCCTGGAGATCACTACCTGTGGAAGGCTGCAGTCCGATGAGAGTAGTCGTCAGGCAGGGTCAAACCAGGAATAGCAGAACAGGGACAGAATCGGCAGACAAGGACGTAATCAGAAAACGTAGCAGAGGTCAAATCCGGATCGGGCAGCGAGGTACAAAAACAGCAGGCAGAAGGGTAGTCAGAAAACACGCAGAAGTCAGCACACAGGAATCACAAAGCAGAATAGGGCAGACCAGGAGCCAGGAAATCAGAACTAGCTCTGGCAGAGGTGAGCAGACAGGAGGGGAGCTAAGAAGGGTGTGGTGTCTTCCCATTGGCTGTAGCTGAACGCTGGCACCTTCAGCTGGAAGACGCACGCCACCCACAGTCAGCCAGTGGTACTGCAGATCCCAAGGTAACCCAGCCCAGTGGATGATTGGAGCCTGCGCCCACCGGTGCCGCTGGCATCGACTCCTCTCCCATCACCAGCACCATCCACGGCAGGAACACGGCGTCGCCTGGCGATCGGAGCAGAAGTCACTGGAGCGGACTTTGGTGGTGACGTAACACAGTCAGACAGCACCCCCACCCTGTGTGACAGTGTTTCTGACTGCTTTAAATCACAGACACTGTGTGCGTGTCTATTGGAGTAAAAAAAAATAATTTTGGTTTTGGATCCCCCCCCATATTATGATACACAGCACATATTAAGCATACGGCTACATGCTGCAACCCACAGCATGTGCTTATCTTGGCTGTGTATCAAAATAAGGCCTTGTGCGCACTTGCGGATTTTACCGCGAATTTCCCGCGGATTTGCTGCATGTTTCGCTACAGAAAATGTTTATAACCTTTCTGCAGTGATTCACCAGCCAATCCTATGGGGAAAAAAAATGCTGTGGGCACTAGGTGGATTTTGACAGTTACCGGTTTTGCTGCGGGATTCCCGTAGCAAAAACAATTGCATGTCACTTCTTTTCCGCAGGTAGCTGCAGAATTTCACTCCATTGACGGTAATGTAATCGTGAAATCCCGCAGGGAATAACACAGGTAGCAAATTCTGTGCGTCTCACTGCGTTTTCCTGCGTTATTCCCAGCGGTATTCTGCGTTTTGCAGGGAAGTGATGTCATTATGACAGGAAGAGGAAGCGAAGCAGTGAGTAAACACACAGATCACACTCACACACAGACACAGAGATATAGAATACACATAGAAATCAAACGTACATATTAAAAATAAAAAAACAAAAAACAAAAAAACGGGGGCTCCGCTGTATTTGTACCGTCCAGCCGAGGTAAACACACAGTGGCGGCCCGGTATTCTCAGGCTGGGGAGGGCGAAGGCCAGGGTTAATGCCTTCCACCGCAGCCGAGAATATCGGCCCGCAGCTGCCCCGGGACTGTCGCATCCATTATGCGACAGTCCCGGAGTGTCCCCAGCTCTTCCAGATTGCCGTGACGCGGTGGCAAGCAAGGTAATAACGAGTTAATGGTAGCGGATCGCTGCCACTAAGTCCAGGCTTAATCATGGCAGTGTCTATGAGACAGCTTACATGATTAACCTGTAGGTAAAGTGAATAAACACACACACACTGAAAAATCCTTTAAAAGCCCCTAGTTCACCCCTTTATTAACCCCTCTCAACACACAGCTCGGCGTAATCCAAACAGGTCCCACGATGCTTGCAAACTGCTGCAGCCGCGACTGACACACTGTGCTTAATGCAGCCTCGTAACGAGACTGCAGAGGTAACCACAGGTCATTTCTCACGATCGGTAATGTGAACACATTACTGCTCATGAGAACTGCAGTGTGTCCTCACAGGGACTCTATCTATTGATTGATCTGTCCTCTATCTATTGATTATCTATCTATCATCTATCTATCCATTATCTATCTATATCAGAAGGAAATGACTTTTTTTTTTCAATGAGCGTTATTGCATTGAATGCATTAAAACACATGTACCAACCTACGGAAAAAAACGCACCAAAACGCATGCGGATTTCGGTGCATTTTTTTTGCATTTTTTTTTCTGCGGGTGCGGAAGTCTTTCAGAGCCTGCGGAATTTTCTTAAGAAAATTCCATTTTCTGGTGCGCTCAAGGCCTAAGACGAACCGCAGGCGGCTTTTTTTTTTTTTTTTACTGATTTACATAAAGTTTTTTGAAAAAGGCCTGTGAAGTTGCTCTGAGGAGGAGCGCTTTTAAAATATTTCAGTTTCCCCATAAATCCTCCCTATGCATACTATCGCAGGGCAGGAACTGTCTAGATGGTATAGATGCCCTGTGGCTATTGGCGCCATGTTTCCTCTGGCCTCTGATACCTGCTGGAGATGCCTTAACCCCTTAACGACCCATAACATACTGGGTACGTCATGGATCGTGTGCGGTTAATCCCCGCCCCCTGCCGTGGGCAGGCCGCGGCGATCCGCGCACATAGCTGTTTTCAACAGCTGACATGTGTGCCTGCTAGTCGCGGGTGGAATAGCTTCCACCCGCGACTATTACCCCCTTACATCTCGCTGCCCAAATCTGGCAGTGAGATGTATATGCGCGCCGCCATTATCCTGACTTACCCCGCCCCCATCGGAAGTCACGTGACATGATCACATGACTTCCGGTGGTTGCCATGGTAGCACAGGGTCATGTGATGACACCTGTAGCTAACATGAGTCACTTCCTCTCAATGCTGGAATACAGCCGTCATTGAAAGTAAAGCAGCATATCTGCAGATCTTATCTCTGTAGCTGTGATCTGGAGATGTGGCAGAGCGATCAGATTGCTGATCGCTATACCCCCCTAGGGGGACTAGTAAAATGAAAAAAAAAGTTTTAAACAATTAAAAAAAAACAAAAAACTAAAAGTTCAAATCACCCCCCTTTCACCCCATTGAAAATTAAAGGGTTAAAAAAATAAAAAATTTACACATTTGGTATCACCGCGTTCAGTAATGCCCAATCAAAATATAAAATCAATTAATCTGATTGGAATTTTTTTGCTGCTACGCCATTTACCAAACGCCAAAATTACGTTTTTTGGTCGCCGCAAAATGCAATAACAGGCGATCAAAACATAGCATCTGCGCAAAAATGATAGAGGTAAAAACATCAGATCGAGACGCAAAAAATAAGCAGTCACTGATCCTCAGATCCCAAAAAATGAGAACGCTACGGGTTTTGGAAAATAGCGCAAAACGTGCGCCACTTTTTTTTTTGACAAGCTTGTGAATTTTTTTTAACCCCTTAGATAAAAGTAAACCTATACATGTTTGGTGTCTACAAACTCGCACCGACCTAAGGCAGCACACTGACACATCAGTTTTACCATATAGTTAACACGATGAATACAATATCCCAAAAACTATTGTGCAATCACACTTTTTTTGCAATTTTTCTGCACTTGGAATTTTTTTGCCGTTTTCCAGTACACTATATGGTAAAACTTATGGTTCCATTTAAAACTACATCTCGTCCCGCAAAAAACAAGCCCTTATATGGTAAGATTGATGGAAAAATAAAAAAGTTACGGCTCTTGGAAGAAAGAGAGGGAAAACCCCCCCGGAAAAATGCAAAATGCCCGGGGGCTGAAGCGGTTAAAGAAAAGGGTACATATCTGCATATGTGGTGGATATGCCCATCAATAAAGCTTTTCTGGGACGCTGTATTTGATGTAGCTAATAAAATATCATTTCCTGTAGTATCCACACCGGAATTAGCCTTGCGGTCTTTAGGTGATTTTTCTATATAAAGGTACAAGAAAAGCTTACTTAGCCACTTCTTGTCAGATGTTAGAAAGCTGATTCCCAGGTATTGGAAGCGGGAAAAATCCCTGTCGCGTGCTGAGCTAGTACTGGAAATCCATCAACCTCTTCAGGGTGGAACATTTGGAAGGTCAGACTTCTGGTAGGCCTAACAAGATATACACTATTTGGTCACCTTTGATTATGTTTCGAGACTCCCCAGAACTAGCCACATGGCTGAACTCATAGTAGGGAGGCTATGTAGCCCCATTCTTTTTTTGACAAGCCGGCCCTTCTTTTTGAATGTATTGTGTTAGATAGGAGTGTGGCTGCCACCCAGACAAGAACTTTCTTCTTTTCTTCTTTCCTTTTCTTTCTTTCTTGACTTTCCTTTTACTTTTTTTATAATAGTTCTTATCTTGGCCTGAACCGATGCCAGTAGGGAACTGTATGGTAATATGGTTTGGGGTATATTGTGTGACTTAAGGCCCTGTCACACACAGAGATAAATCTGCGGCAGATCTGTGGTTGTAGTGAAATTGTGGAAAATCAGTGCCAGGTTTGTGGCTGTGTACAAATGGAACAATAGGTCCATGATTTCACTGCAACCACAGATCTGCCAAAGATTTATCTCTGTGTGTGAAGGGTCCTTTAGAGACATTTAAAACCAAAGCTGACAATAATACGAACATATACCCTGCTGTAACTAAAATAAAAGCATAATGCATATGAATAAACATAGGATACTTACTAACCACTGTGTTTTTTATAAAAAGAAAGCGTAAAGCCATCCCACCGCGACAAGGTGTACCCAATCGGAACAGTACCTACACGCTCTAATATTAAAACCTCCCCATGTGTCAACAGATATCATTCTGAATAAGGGCAGAGAGTGGCTGGGTCCCAACTTGACACACAACCATGGGAAGCACTAGATGAAATGAGTGGCTCACTAAGAAGGGGGCCACACCCTATTTGTACTTATTACAATAGTAATTCAGATTGCTGTCTGTTGACATATGGTGAGGTTTTAATATTAGAAAGTGTAGGTACGGTCCTGATTGGGTACACCTTGTCACGGGGGCGATGGCTTTACGCTTTTTTGATCAAAAACAGTGTTTACTAAGTACCCCATGTTTATATGCATTATGCTTTTATTTTAGCTACAGCAGGGTATATGTTCGTATTATTTTCATCTATGTTTTTTTTTATATCTTATGGCCAGTGTGAACATGAGCTTACAAGCTGCATGTACACCGTGGTACTCATACTCCGGCTCACTTTTTTGTTTTTTGTTTTTTTTATAGAGACATTTTTAAAGTGTGCTATATATTTTGTGTTTTTGTGTGAATAACGCTACTCTTCTTATCTAATTTTTCGTGTGTTATTTGGTTTGTAGATGTCTCTTCAAATTAATAAAGCTTGATATACAAAAAAGGCCTGCTGGTATTCTCAGGCTGGGAAGGACAATGGTGTCAAAACCATTTTTGTGCATTTTTTTGGCTAAGAGATGCAGAAATTTACACACTATAAACCTGCTCAAAATCTGCATCTCCTGGCAAAACCAACTCATCGTAAAGCATGCGGTTTTGATACAATTTTTTTTTTTTTTTTACAGGAGATGCAGATTTGGTGCAGGAATATGGTGTAAAGATTTCAGCACCAAATCTGCATCTCTAGGCCAAAAAATGCACAAAAACGTTTGACGCAGTTTTCTGCCAGGAGCTGCAAATTTGGTGCTGAAATGTCTGTACCAGATTTCAATGTATTTATTTTTAAATGCTGCTATGTTAACCCAAAAGTTCTTTACAGGGCTAATTCAAATCTATTCTATTCTCTAATACCACTCCTAGATGCAATTTGTTTAGGGTTAGCTGCTGGAGAAGGTGATAGTGTATTAGTCATTTAGGCAGGGAGTCTAGCCTTACAGACTTTGGTATGTTAGTTCTTTTCAGGCCTACATCTGTTCTATTCCTTTTTAATACCGCTGTTAGCTGCATTCATTGTAGGAATACCTGCTGGTGGAGGGATAGTTTTGTATTACAGGCATATAGCAGGGTATATTGCTTTACAGTCCTTCTATAGGTATACTGCTGCTGCAGACTAACTGCATTGGTCAGGGCACAGGTGACGTTACAGGACACGTGCTGGTGTAAGGCTCACAAGGTTAAAGGGCAACATTACCAGGGCAAGCAGTCAGGACATGCAAGCACATAGCACCTTGTGTACTGTCTCCATCTCCACCTGGTTTACGGGTGTTGGTGTAAGGCAGAGATGGCACACCAGGAAAAATAGCAGTGGCTGGGGAATGAGTACCGAGGGACAGCCACTGCCATGAAGATGCAGAAAACCTCAGTGTCCACAGGCCTAAATGCCAAATTTCCAAGTCAAGAATTCTAGAAATTGTCCCATTTAGTGTTTAGGCGTGTAACCTGGGCTAGTGACAGCTGAACACTGCCCTGTGACAAAGGATCACAGCACTTTGCTGATGGTGCTTGCGAATGTGCAACAATAGGTGCAGAGGAGTTAGCACTAGAGATGAGCGAACCGGTCGCGGTTCGGCTCAAGCTTGGTTCGCCGAACGGAGGTCGCGTTCGAGTTCGGTTCGGCGAACCACTCGAACCCCATAGGAAACAATGGGAGGCAATCACAAACACAAAAACACCCTCAAAGGTGTCCAAAAGTTGACAAACAACTCACAACACAACACAAACACATGGGAAAGTGACAAGAACAAATTCTCATGCGAAAACAAAACAGTGTTACGAGGAAAAAGAGGATGAGACACAGATATAGGCATGGCATGCCCTTCCAAAATCATGTAAAACACCGCAAGGTGACTCCAAGCGGAGTCTCCCTTTTCTCTAAAAATTGGGCCACACAGACACCCCTTAAGTGGCAGCACTTGTGCCCCAGTTGTACACTTCACAGGTAGATTTGCATCAAGCACATTCCAAATACACAAGTATTTACTCTCCCCAGGATGACACAGGGGTAGTAAAGTCGTTGCGGATCCATGACTTGTTCATTTTGATGAACGTTAGTCTGTCCACATTGTCACTGGACAGACGCGTGCGCTTATCTGTCAGCACATACCCAGCAGCACTGAAGACACGTTCTGACACAATGCTGGCAGCTGGACATGACAAGATCTCCAAGGCGTAAGTGGAGAGCTCAGGCCATTTTTCAAGATTTGAAGCCCAAAATGAGCAAGGCTCCATTTGCAAAGTCATGGCATCGATGTTCATTTGGAGATACTCCTGTATCATCCTCTCCAGCCATTGACTATGTGTCAGACTTGTTGTCTCTGATGGCCTTGCAAAGGATGGTCTAAAAAAATTATGAAAAGATTCAATAAAATTGCTGTTACCAGCACCAGATACGGTGCTGCTGGTATGGTTAGACTGTTGATGACGAGACCGTCCCATGTTTGTCAAGTTACAACTGGGAGATTCACTCCGTGCACCACGGTTGTTTGGTGGAAAAGCCGAGCTAAGATCGAGTAACAGCTTCTGCTGATACTCCTGCATACATGCGTCCCTTTCTATGGCTGGCATTATGTCACAAAATTTGGACTTGTACCGGGGATCTAATAGTGTGGCAAGCCAGTAGTCATCATCACTTCTAATTTTGACAATACGAGTGTCATGTTGTAGGTAGTGCAGCAAGAAGGCGCTCATGTGTCTTGCGCAGCCATGCGACCAAGTCCACGCTGTGTTTGTGGCATAGAGGTGCTAACCGTTCTTTCTTCCTCTGACATCTCCCCCCAACCTTTTTCAACTAAAATTTGACCAAGGTCTCCCTCATCCGCTGAGTCTTCCATGTCCATGGACAGTTCGTCCTCCATTTCTTCATGTTCTCCTGCACCTTCCTCAACATTTTGCCTGCTACCATGCCCCCTTGTTGATCCCTGTCCCCCATGGTCCAATGCCTGCCGCCTTGGTGATGATGAACGTCTGGACCTTGGTGATGTTGTTGTCCCTTGCGCATATGAATCCTCCTGTACTTCCTCCCCTTCTTGTTGTCCCATCCCCTGACTCCGAATAGTGTTTAGCGTGTGCTCCAGCATGTAAATGACTGGAATTGTCATGCTGATAATAGCATTGTCAGCGCTAAACATATTCGTCGCCATGTCGAAACTGTGCAGAAGGGTGCATAGGTCCTTGATCTGGGACCACTCCATGAGGGTGATCTGCCCCACCTCTGCATCTTGTTGGCCCAGGCTATACGTCATGACGTATTGCACCAGTGCTCGGCTGTGCTGCCACAGTCGCTGTAACATGTGGAGAGTCGAATTCCAGCGTGACGGCACATCGCATTTCAGGTGATGAACCAGCAGGCCGAAAGACTTCTGGAGCGATGCAAGTCGCTCAGCTGTGGCGCTTGAACGGCGGAAGTGAGCAGAAAGTTTTCGTGCCCTGTGCAGAAGGCCATCTAGGCCGGGATAGTGTGTTAAAAATTGCTGGACAACAAGGTTCAACACGTAAGCCATACAAGGCACGTGTGTCACCTTGCCCAGGCGAAGGGCCGCACCCATGTTTGCAGCATTGTCGCACATGGCCTTACCAGGATGCAGGTTGAGTTGAGACAACCATTTACCAAACTCAGTCTCCAGAGCTGCCCACAACTCAGCCGCTGTGTGACTCTTATTTCAAAGACATTTCAAGATAAAGACCACCTGATGCCGTTGCGCTCTGCTTCCAGCATAGTAATGAGGTGTGCGTGATTCCTTGTGCGCAGTTACAACGCTGGTGGCCTGACCAGGCAGGCTTGGGGCGGAGGTGGAGGACCCAGACGAGGTTGAGGAGGCAGAAGCAGTGGAGGAACTTGGACAGACAGATGATTGACGCACAAGTTGTGGGGACGGCAAGACTTGTGCAGCAGACCCTTCACCATCTATCACCATAGTTACCCAGTGCCCAGTCAGCGACATGTAATGTTCCTGTCCATGCTTACTGGTCCAAGTATCGGTGGTGAAATGCACCCGTTCACACACAGAGTTTCTCAAGGAAGCGGTGATGTTGTGTGCGACATGCTGGTGTAGCGCAGGCACACCTTTCTTAGAGAAGTAGTGGTGACTGGGCATCTGGTACTGGGGCACAGCGACGGACATAAGGTCTCTAAAATCCTGTGTGTCCACCAGGCGGAAAGGCTGCATTTCGGTAGCCAAGAGCTTGCAGAGGGATAAAGTCAACCTCTTATCTTTGTCATTGGTCGCAGGAAATGGCCTTTTATTTGTCCACATCTGAGGGACAGAGATCTGGCTGCTGTGTGTAGACGGTGGTGAATAGGGTGTCCCTGGAAAAATGCAAGTTTGTGAGGAAAGTGCAGGCGTAGACATGATGTTGCCTTCATCCAACGTTGGTGCTATCGATGTCTGAGAGAGCTGTACACACGCACTTGTTTCCCCTTCCAAACCAACTGACGACCTGCCAAGCAAACTGCCTGTTGCGGTTACAGTGGTGGAAGGTGTGCGTGGAAAACCAGGTGTGACAGTTGTCCCCACAGTCCTAGAAGATGAAGAGAGCGCGGATGCACTGGAAGGGGCAGGTGGTGGATGGTCCGCTCCGCTAGGCCGCATTGCAGCACGGTGAGCTTCCCACTGGGACATATGATATTTATTCATGTGACGATTCATGGAAGAAGTTGTCAAACTGCTGAGGTTTTTGCCTCTACTTACAGATTCTCGACAAATTTTACAGATCACATGATTTGGGCTATCCTTTGCAAGGTCAAAAAAGGACCAGGCTAGGCAAGGCTTAGAGGACATGCGACCTACTGAGTCACCCCGTCTAGTGCTCAGAGGCAGAGTGGTGTCTGAGGATGCAGTTGTAGACATGCTACCAGTACTCCTCCTCTGTCCAGGAAGACGCAAGGTAACTTCGTCGTCAGTTGCATCCTCCTCCACCGCCTGTGTTGACCTCCTCGAGTGCCTGACTGTGGGTTGACAGTAGGTGGGATCTAGAACTTCCTCATCAAGCGTTGTGTTTGCACTCCCCTCACCCTCAGACCTAACCTCTTCCTGCCCTGACCGAATATTTAAGTTGTCATCCCAATCTGGTATCTGTGTCTCAATGTCATCAGTATGTTCCTCATTGTCTCCACCAACAGGTGTTACAGTTTGGGAATGAGGGTCTACATTTTGCTCAGAAAGTTGGTCATCAGGGCCTAAATCTGAGTCACAAAGGTTCTGGGCATCACTGCAGACCATTTCCTGGTCTGTACTCACTGTAGCTTGGGAGCAGACCTCTGATTCCCAGGCTATAGTGTGACTGAACAGCTCTGCAGACTCAGCCATCTCTGGTACACCATACTGGGCAGGGCGGGTGGAGACTTGATAGCTGGGAGAAAGCAAGTGTGATTGGGATGACAACTCAGAGGACTGTTTTTTTTGGATGCGGTAGTTGAGGTGGAGGAGAGGGCACTTGTTGGAGCACATGAGATCCATTCAAGCATGTTCTTTTTTTGTGCATCATCTACCTTTCTTACAGTTGTTCGAGTCCATAAAAAAGGGAGCACATCGGATTGTCCGTGGAAAGTAGTAGACATCTTACTTTTGCTGGAAGATGGCTTATCTTCAGCAGATGTTAATGTAGCTTTGCCACCTTCCCCACGGACAAAAACGTTTTTTCCTTTTCCAACACGCCTGTTCCCCTTTCCACCAGCATCTGTCATTTTGCCACTCATTTTGATAGCGACAAGATTGGCCACTTAAAATGTGGTAGCAAAAATTGAGATGTGGTGTAGATTGCAGAGGTGGTTTAGCTTTATTGACAACTGAAGTAACAACACTATCCCTGACAATGCAACTATGGCCCTTAAAGTTTCAGCAGTGATTGCTATTATAATAGCTTAGTAAAAATTAGCAGGAGGGTGGAATACAGAGGTGCTGGAAATTGCTTGGCACAAGTGGCACAATAATGGAGTACAGCAGCCACTCTTTGGATGGCACTAACTGGCAGCACTCTTTTCAATTAAAATGGCTTTGGCTTTGCAAAAATGTTCAGGAGGGTAGAATGCAGAGATGGTGGGACTTGCTTGGCACAAGTGGAACAATAATGGAGTACAGCAGCCACTCTTTAGATGGCACTAACTGGCAGCACTCTTTTCAATTAAAATGGCTTTGCAAAAATGTGCAGGAGGGTACAGTGGCCTGGTTGTGGGTCAGTGTAGAGGAAAGGAAGCCTCACTTTCTATCCCTCCTAATGGTGAAATGCAGCAAGGAATTCCCTGACACAGACGCTGTTATCTGAAGCTGTATACAGCGTTTCCACGGACCTGACTGTCACCTATGGCTCTGAGCCTGAGGAAATGAGCCCTCAAAAGGGCTGAAATAAACTTCTGTCCCTAATCTGTATAGCGCTGTGTGTATAGCGTACACAGCAGAACCGGCGACAGGAGCTGCAATTGAAGGCAGCTCTGAACCTTACTGTCAACCGTCCTCGGAATTCAGTCCTAGGTCTCCTTCTCATTTCTCTGTATACCGGCCCTATTGGAAAAATCATCAGCAGATTTGGTTTTCAATAACATCTCTATGCTGATGACACACAATTCTGCATTTCTGACATCACATTACACAAAATACCAGCGATTCTATGCCTGCAGTCTCTAAAATTAAGTCCTCCCTCTATTTAAAACTAAAACTGTCAAAAATTCAACTTGTGTTTCCCCCCCTCTAGTAACCTATGGAAATAGCAATTTTAGGTTAAGGTATGTGGTTCTACCATGACTCTCAAGCAGTCCACTTCGTGGCTTGGGGGTATATTTGATTCAGTTCTTTCAATAATTTCCTATATCCAAACACTTGTTCACTCATGTCACCTGCATCTCAAAGACATCTTGAAAATTGACATTTTCTTACTTTCTTACTCTGCAAAAACGTTTACTGTTGCTCTAATTAATTCTAGTTTGAACTACTGATCTCTCTACTAATCGGTTTCCCACTTACTAAACTCTCCCCTTTCCAGTCTTTCATGAATGCAGCAGTCAGGAACACATTCTGTTCAACCTTCCTCCACATGCTAGCTGTGTCCCCTACATAACTTTTTGCAAATGGGACTTCTTTTGACCTGCCTTCAAAAATAGCTTATTTCTTGCCTCTCTTCCATAAAGGCCAGATTTGTGGAATACAACTAATAGTTGTCCTGTGGACAAATTCTCCCACCTGAGTTGTGGATCTCTGCAACTCCTCCAGATTGACCATGGGCCCTTTGGTTGCTTCTCTAATTAGTGCTCTACTTACTTGGGATGACTGTTTAGGTGGACGTCCATGTCTTGGTTGGTTTGCATTGGTGCCATACTCTTTCCGATTTCCGATGATGGATTGAACAGTGCTCCATGAGATGCTCAGACCTTGGGCTATTTGTTTTTATAACCTAATCCAACATTACTTTTCTATACAACTTTACCCCGACCTGTCTGGTGTGTTCCTCTCAAGCCTTCACAGGGCAGCTGTAGTTATATTTAGAATAATTTACACACAGGTGGACTTAATTTACTAATTACGTGGCTTCTGGAGGTAATTGGCCAATCATGATTTAATTTAGGGGTATCAGCCTACAGGGGGCTGAATACAAATGCACATCATAATTTTCAGATTTATATTTTTAAAATATTTAGAAAACTATGTATCAATATCCTTTACACATCACAAATACTTAGTGTTGGTATATCATATAAAATCCCAATAAAATACATTTAACTTTGCAGGTGTAATGTGGGAATAAGTTCATTGGTATGATTTTTTTTTTATTTACTTATTTTTTTTAAAGGCACTGTGCATATCTGACTCGAATTGCACAGCAAAGATTTGATTCATGCTGCCTTCGTTTTGGGCAGCTTGAATTAGATGGCAGATTCCCTTTAAAGGTTATTTTATAAATGCATATTCTATTTATTTTAAAATGTACAAAGTTATGTCAAATTAAAATGCAAACTTGTGCTTTATATCTATGACCACAATAAATATAAATACAATAAATTTGAAGAATTTTTTTATACTTCACACTTGCTATATTTGGAGATGCAGTTTTTTGCTGAATATTTTTAGAACTTACATTTTTACAGTTTTTATTCTATATTTTTTAAGTCGATTTAAAAAACATATATAGCTCTGGGAGACACAACAAAATATAAGTTTAACTATTAGGCTGCATAAAAGGTGTTTCACAAAAAATAAAATCTACTATTAAGATTATCCATGCGATTTTGCAGGTGACACAACTGTTTTCCTGCAAAACTAAGTGTCCATTCAAGGAAGCAGGGAAAAGACAGCACTCATGCACGATAAATTGACATCTGAATAAGCCCTTAGATGAGATAACATTGACATATTACTAATCATAAGCAGCCATGATTGATGATTATTGATGTTTTCTGATTAAGATTGTATTTGGGTGCAGAAATAGCTACAGTGAATATTGCCAGTGGCATACGTATCTGTAACTTAGAAATTCACTCTTATTTTTCAAAGCACGCTCTGTTGCGTGGGAATCTAATGCAATGTGCTAAGGAGAATAGGAAACATGTCTCAGCTCTGAAGTCTGAGTTCTAGTAAAGCAAGACAAATATCCTCCGCATCTGTGAACAATATGGTTGCACTCACTAAAGGAATAAATCAGTTGTCTAAGAATTTCTTATTATTTTGCTAATCCACAAACAATGAATGTTTGAACCCTCTGCTCTTCCCTTTAAAAAAAAATATCCTATTTCACACAAACTTGCCTCATAGCAATCTGAAGGAGCAATCGCTAAACACACTAAAAGCTTTGGACATAACTCTCAAGTCATCAATATTCATTGGGCATATGATTTATGATATTAATAGCCCAATGATGCAATAAAATGGCTCTTAGGATCACATGTTATCAATAGTATAAACAATTAGGCACTGTTACAGTAAAAGCTGAAATCCACACTCTTACCCACACACATATATTTAGCCAAAAGCTTCCATATTAGGAATCACTGACAGGGAATTTCATCTTCATCTGATTCTTATTTGGAGTCTAGTACCGTGCCTTAAGCAACATCTGCATATGAGAAATAATTTCTTAAAGCAGTTTAGGGGACATCAACCCCAGACAATAAATGGCAGCATTGTCAGGGAGGACAATCTCAGAGCACCATTTGAGAAGTCTGTGCGCAACGCTGGGAACTTTAGTTGAGTAAATGGAAAATGCATTAGATATTTAAAAAATGAAGATCCCATATATGTCATGCAGAAGAGTCAAAGAAGGCATAATTGGACAGAAGAAATGGATTGAAGGGACAAATTTATGCACAATGCCAAGTCAATGAGGCTTTTGTACCTTAAGACTACATTTCCACGATGAGCTTTTGATGAGTAGTGATGGGCGAACCCGAACTATAAAGTTCAGGATCCATACCAGACATCTAGTGTCCATGCACAGATCCCAAACACGGACTTCTCAGGGAAGTCCGTGTTACTGTTCAGGTTCGGCCACCTGGACAAAAAAAAGAAGCAAAATAACTTCATCTGAGGCTACAACTGGGGTTCCCACGTTACCCTAGCCAATGGCGGATATTATACCGGTGCAGCCATACCGGAGCACGGAAGTTCAGGTGACCCATGCTGGCTAGTTAGTAATGAGGGCAAGCTGGCCCATTGTCCAGAGCTCGAGACTCCAGGGGGCCCATGGCCAGATTGCCCTCATGAAAAGTGGCAGGCAGGGAGCGATCCCGCAGCTCCGCAGAGTGCAGGCAGTGGAATGCAGTTATCTGTGCTCAGCGCTCTGCCTGGCACTTTCTCTGTGACACAGGCTTTTTTTCTTGTACTCTCTTCTATAAAGGCCAGATTTCTGGAATATAACTAATAGTTGTCCTGTGAACAAATTCTCCCACCTGAGTTGTGGATCTCTGCAACTCCTCCAGATTAATCATGGCTGCTTCTCTAATTAGTGCTCTCCTTGCTTTAAATGACAGTTTAGGTGGATGGCCATGTCTTTGTAGGTTTGCAGTTGTGCCATCCTCTTTCTGTTTTCCGATGATAGATTGAACAGTGCTCCATGAGATGCTCAGAACATGGGCTATTTTTACAGAATCTAACCCAGCATTACTTTGCTCTACAACTTTATCCCAGCCTCCCTGGTGTGTTCCTCTCAGGCCTTCACAAGGAAGCTGTAGTTATATTTAGAATAAATTACACACAGTTGGATTTAATTTACTAATTAATTGGCTTCTGAAGGCAATTGGTCACTAAGATTTTAATTTAGGGGTATCAGACTACAGGGGGCTGAACACAAATCCACGTGAAAAAAATGTGAAAAAGTTCATGGGGTGTGAATACAATTTGAAGGCACATATATATATTCCTTTACACTTCTCAAATACTTGCTACTTAGTGTTGGTATATGACAAAATCTTAAAATACATTTAAGTTTACGATTGTGTCGCGGGCAGGGAGGACGCCGTCGCTGCTACGCTCTCGCTAACGCTCGGGTCCGGCGCTGCTGCTGCTGCTGCTCGGTGGCTCGAGCGGTGGGCCGGATTCGGGGACTCGAGCGGCGCTCCTCGCCCGTGAGTGAAAGGTGTGGTTGGTTTGGGGGAGTTAGTCCGTGACGCCACCCACGGGTCGTGGTGAAGATAGGCACCACCACTGCTGATGACGGGGATCCCGGGAGTGATGGTAAGGAGCAGCTGGGATGTTGTTTTCCCCCTCCGTGGGTAGGGGTTGGTGGTCCCGGGGCCTGGTGATGTTGTAACGGGGAGGCAGGGTCAGTGAAGTGCAGGGTTGCAGGGACAGTGCGGCGCGGTGCCGGATGGCACGGGTGTACTCACTCAGCAAGAAAGGTACAAAGTCCTCGGTAAACCAAACGGCTGGATGGACGGGTCCCGCAGCCAGCTGCAGTGCTTCTCCCCGGACAGGTGATGGCGGCTGTCTTTCCCTGCACCTTAATGTTCCCTTTCTGACTACTATGGATTCCCAACGGTAGTCCGCTCCCCGGTGTATGGGTACCGGAGGAGCCCGTTTGCCCGCAGACGCTGGCCCTTGGGTCTCTAGCCTTAGGCGGTAGCTGTATACCCTCACGGTGTGGGCTGTTGCCTTCAATCGGGACTTTTGCTGTTGTGAAACCCCTGGGGTTCCAGTCACATTCGGATCTGACTATTGTCGGCGGCTCCAAGCCTGGTCGGGGTCCGATGGCCCTGCCTTTGTGTGCTGGCTTCACTTTGCTCCCCGGTCGGTACTGGCGGGCCGTCGCCCGTCCCCGGTCCTACGGTTCCGCGTTGCTCCACAACTCCTGCAGACGGCCACCACCGTCTGCCAACCTTGCTGTTAGTGCCTGGGCCACAAACCCAGACACCCAAGTGTTCACTCCTCACTCTTCACTGCTCAACACTGAACTGTCACTTTTCCCACCTCCAGGCCTGTGAACTCCACGGTGGGTGGAGCCAACTGCTTAGCTCCGCCCCACCTGGTGTGGACATCAGACACTGGAGAGAGGCAACAAGGGTTTTTGTTTGGCTGGTGTCCCTGTCTAATGGTGGTGGGGGCGTTTGTATGTTATCTGTGACGACCTGGCTAGGCCAGGGCGCCACAATTGTAATGTGAAAAACATTCACGAGGTATCAGTTTTTTTCTAAGGCACTGTATACATCTGTGTGCAATTGCGCAGCCAGGATTTGATTCATGCTGCCCTCATTTTGGGACACAGGTGCATGCACCTTGATGACATCAGCACACCACGCGCGCCTGTGTCATTTGAAAAGTACCTGACAGGAGAGGAAGTGGTGCTGCAGGAGCCCATATGGAGAGATTAGTGGTGACTTTTTTTTTAATAGACTGAGTAGGGGACAATAAGGAGGGGGAGGATTGGGATCAAAAGAGGGTTGATGAGGGACTTCAGAGCCTTATGATGAATGACAGGTGGGTTACGGGACATTATATGTGATTTTAAAGACAACCTGTCAGGTTCCCCTGTGCCCTTCAGCAGCATTAATATCTGTATGACAAAATCCCCTGCCTAATCAGCTCTGTATAATGTTAAACTAAAAAATGAATGTTTAAAAAACATACTTATAAAGTGTGCTGTTTCTATGCTAATTAGGGACTTGACTAGTAAATGAGGCATTGTTTCCCCAGACTAGTCGGCCCTCTTTCCATGCCATCACACGTCTGTGGGCGTGATAACATGATTTCCATGAGCCGGCATCACAGTCAGCCCCTGGAATTATGTGCATGTGTGTGGCTGTGTTCTCTGACCTTGAACCTCATCTGAAGTCAGGTGCACTGTGCATGATCAGAAGGTCAGAAGCTTAGCATTGTGCGTGGTTTTGTATGGCTTGTATACAGCTGCTCAACCATTGTAAACTAGGCCACTTGCCAAGCTTACTATGGCGGGGCATAATTAAGTTCCTACCTTCACTTGAGCCTATAATGGTGAAGATAAGCTTGGGCCATTAGAGTGGTCACCTGGTGCCACTCCAGGGCAGTGTCTTATTGTGCATTATATTATACTTCATTGGGGATATGTACAGGATTATTATGTCCATCCTCCTATTTCTTCAATTCTTTTTCTCTTGATAATTGTGTTTTTAACCTTTGTTTTTGTCAGCCTTATATGTTTTGTATCAATAAAAGCCATGTTTATATATAAATACCTGGGTGTGCACATTTTTACTTTGCAGCTTTTTTCCTCTCATGTTATAATTCATTTTTTTTTTGCATAGTTTTTGTTTTTTGTTAGCACCCCTCCCTTTATTTATATTTATTACATTGTGGTGTCCACTACTTCTTTTTTTAACAAAGTGTTGCAAGTAGCAGTGTGTGTGAGGGGGAGGGGGGTACTATACAAAGGGCCAGTGTGTGTGGGGATATTATACATAGAGGCAGTGTGGGAGAGATGTTATGGAGAGGGTCGATGTAAGGGATGCATTATTATTTTGTTAATGAAATACTTCATTTTCTGGAACACCTTCAAGGGTGCTAACACTTTTGGCCATGAATGTGTGTGTGTGTATATACATATAAAAATATATATATATGTATATATCTATATATATATATATATATATCTAAATTAAAAAAAATGTGTATATACACACACATTCATGGCCAAAAGTGTTTTATATATATATATATATATATATATATACAGTGCCTACAAGTAGTATTCAACCCCCTGCAGATTTAGCAGGTTTACACGTTCGGAAAATTACCTTGGCATTGTGACATTTGGACTGTAGATCAGCCTGGAAGTGTGAAATGCACTGCAGCAAAAAAGAATGTTATTTCTTTTTTTTTTTTTTTTTTTTTAAGTTGTGAAAAGTTTATTCAGAGGGTCATTTATTATTCAACCCCTCAAACCACAAGAATTCTGTTTGCTTCCCCTAAAGTATTAAGAAGTATTTCAGGCACAAAGAACAATGAGCTTCACATGTTTGGATTAATTATCTCTTTTCCCAGCCTTTTCTGACTAATTAAGACCCTCCCCAAACTTGTGAACAGCACTCATACTTGGTCAACATGGGAAAGACAAAGGAGCATTCCAAGGCCATCAGAGACAAGATCGTGGAGGGTCACAAGGCTGGCAAGGGGTACAAAACCCTTTCCAAGGAGTTGGGCCTACCTGTCTCCACTGTTGGGAGCATCATCCGGAAGTGGAAGGCTTATGGAACTACTGTTAGCCTTCCACGGCCTGGACAGCCTTTGAAAGTTTCCACCCGTGCCGAGGCCAAGCTTTTCCGAAGAGTCAAGGCTAACCCAAGGACAACAAGGAAGGAGCTCTGGGAAGATCTCATGGCAGTGGGGACATTGGTTTCAGTCAATACCATAAGTAACGTATGCCACCGCAATGGTCTCCGTTCCAGATGAGCCCGTAAGGTACCTTTACTTTCAAAGCGTCATGTCAAGGCTCGTCTACAGTTTGCTCATGATCACTTGGAGGACTCTGAGACAGACTGGTTCAAGGTTCTCTGGTCTGATGAGACCAAGATCGAGATCTTTGGTGCCAACCACACACGTGACGTTTGCAGACTGGATGGCACTGCATACGACCCCAAGAATACCATCCCTACAGTCAAGCGTGGTGGTAGCATCATGCTGTGGGGCTGTTTCTCAGCCAAGGGGCCTGGCCATCTGGTCCGCATCCATGGGAAGATGGATAGCACGGCGTACCTGGAGAATTTGGCCAAGAACCTCCGCTCCTCCATCAAGGATCTTAAGATGGGTCGTAATTTCATCTTCCAACAAGACAACGACCCAAAGCACACAGCCAAGAAAACCAAGGCCTGGTTCAAGAGGGAAAAAATCAAGGTGTTGCAGTGGCCTAGTCAGTCTCCTGACCTTAACCCAATTGAAAACTTGTGGAAGGAGCTCAAGAAGTCCACATGAGACACCCAAAGAACCTAGATAACTTGGAGAAGTTCTGCATGGAGGAGTGGGCCAAGATAACTCCAGAGACCAGTGCCGGCCTGATCAGGTCTTATAAAAGACGATTATTAGTTGTAATTGCAAACAAGGGTTATTCCACAAAATATCAAACCTAGGGGTTGAATAATAATTGACCCACACTTTTATGCTGAAAATTTATTAAAATTTAACTGAGCAACATAACTTGTTGGTTTGTAAGATTTATGCATCTGTTAATAAATCCTACTCTTGTTTGAAGTTTGCAGGCTCTAACTTATTTGCATCTTATCAAACCTGCTAAATCTGCAGGGGGTTGAATACTACTTGTAGGCACTGTATATATATATCTATATACAGTATATACAACTGTTTTTCCAAGAGTGGCAGTGAGACTCTAGGAGGTTTGGTGGGTGGAGGCGGAGCTGGGGTGGAGCCAGGGGAGCCCTAAAATTTTGCCAGTATGGGGCCCTGAAATTCCTAGTGCGTGTAGATCTACACTAGTATAGAGACACAGTCGCAGACTGTGCGTGTCAGAGTTAAATGCAGCCGGCGGCCAATGAAAATGGCTCGGGTGATGTACCTTGAACCCCTTAGCGACCCATAACGTACTGGGTACGTCATGACTCCCTGGTACTTAAGGACTCATGACATACCCAGTACGTCATGGCAAAATCGCG
Source organism: Anomaloglossus baeobatrachus (assembly GCF_048569485.1). Lineage (NCBI taxonomy): Eukaryota > Metazoa > Chordata > Amphibia > Anura > Aromobatidae > Anomaloglossus > Anomaloglossus baeobatrachus. The sequence goes on along the minus strand of NC_134355.1, from coordinate 190,082,756 downwards.
GCACCGGAGCCCTGGTGAGTGCGATTGGTGTACACAAACCACAGATTCAGGAAGGAGGGGACCTCTGCCTGACCTTAGGAGGGTTGGTGCCTCCTCCCCGCACCTACGAAGGCTGTGATTGGCTGAGCGGCGTTTGTCAGCCAATCACAACCACTGTAATGTTTTAACCATTGAAAATGGTTGAAACATTGAAATCCAGCCATGATCAGTGCAGCTATAGCACTGATCATTGGTTAGAAATGGGTGACCTCAGCTGGGTCACCCTCCCCCAGCTCCACCAGCTCTGATTGGAGAGACCGGCCTTGTGACCGATCTATCCAATCACCGTTGATCTGGGGCCCGATCCGCCGTTGCTGCCCCAATCCACCTCCGCCCTCCTCCATCTGCTTTCCCCCATCAGCCACTGCTCCCTCCCCGATCTGCTGCCCGCCCTATCCCATCCTCTACATCTGCTGCCCCCTCTCCCACCTTTCACCCTCCCCCATCTGATGCCTCCTTCATCTGTTGCCTCCTCCATCTGCTGTGATCCTGCTGCCTAGATCCATCCTGTAGGTAGCTATCCCCAATCTCACCTCCCACTCCCCTTCCACCCTCCCCCTCATCCTCCTCCGCTCCTGAGAGAGAGAGAAGGGAAATAGAGGAGAGGGAAGGAGATAGATGGTAGAGAGGTAGGTGGAGAGAGAAAGAGAGGGAAGAAGAGAGAGAAAGAAACAGAAGGGAAAGAGAGGAGGGGGGGAGAGAGAGGAAGGGGAGAGAGAGAAAGGTGGGAGATAGAGTAGGGGAGAGAGGGAGAAAGAGAAAGGGAGGAAGAGGAGAGAGAGATGAAGGGAAGAGCGAGTGTTCTGCCTTCTTTTAGGTAACGCTGTGAATCTCTGGCATACAGCTAAACACTCATTCACATTTAATAACAATAAACAGACTGTATGAGTTCAGTAGTCTTGATTTATTAGCTGGTAACATGAACTTGATTGAAGGATATACGGAGTATACGGTGCATACAGAATATCCAAGATACAAGGTGAATGAGGGTAAAAAATATAACAAGAAAGTGTTCGTAGTCAGTACAGAGTTAAATGAGGTGTTAACATAGCATACCATTAAGGGGTACTTCACACACAGCGAGATCGCTACTGAGATCGCTGCTGAGTCACGTTTTTTGTGACGCAGCAGTGACCTCATTAGCGATCTCGCTGTGTGTGACACTGAGCAGCGATCTGGCCCCTGCTGTGAGATCGCTGCTCATTACACACAGTGCTGGTTCGTTTTTTTATTGTTGCTCTCCCGCTGATAAGCACACATCGCTGTGTGTGACAGCGAGAGAGCAACAATCCTGAATGTGCAGGGAGCAGGAGCTGGTGTCTGACAGCCTGCGGTAAGCTGTAACCAAGGTAAACATCGGGTAACCAAGGTGGTTACCCGATATTTACCTTCGTTACCAGCCTCCGCAGCTCTCACGCTGCCAGTGCCGGCTCCTGCTAAGCTAAGCGGTGTGCGCTGGTAACTAAGGTAAACATCGGGTAACCATACCCGATGTTTACCTTAGTTACCAGTGTCCGCAGCTTCCAGACGCCGGCTCCGTGCAAGCGCAGCATCGCTTGCACGTCGCTGCTGGCTGGGGGCTGGTCACTGGTCGCTGGTGAGATCTGCCTGTTTGACAGCTCACCAGCGACAATGTAGCGACGCAGCAGCGATCCTGACCAGGTCAGATCGCTGGTGGGATCGCTGCTGCGTCGCTAAAGTGTGACGGTACCCTAACATAAGATGCAGTTGTATTGAGAATCTAGGGCAAAGGTCACCTGCAGCTACCTCACGCAGACAGAATCTTATCTATATAAGCAGAGCAAGGATGGCACTAAGGTGTAGAATTACAATGTATAATGCATTGCATACACAGTCTTCTATCTAAGGGTACCGTCACACTTTAGCAACGCAGCAGCGATCTGACCAGCGATCTGACCTGGTCAGGATCGCTGCTGCGTGGCTACATGGTCGCTGGTGAGCTGTCAAACAGGCAGATCTCACCAGCGACCAGTGACCAGCCCCCAGCCAGCAGCGACGTGCAAGCGACGCTGCGCTTGCACGGAGCCGGCGTCTGGAAGCTGCGGACACTGGTAACTAAGGTAAACATCGGGTATGGTTACCCGATGTTTACCTTAGTTACCAGCGCACACCGCTTAACTTAACGTGTGCAGGGAGCAGGAGCCGGCACTGGCAGTGTGAGAGCTGCGGAGGCTGGTAACGAAGGAAAATATCAGGTAACCACCTTGGTTACCTGATGTTTACCTTGGTTACAGCTTACCGCAGGCTGTCAGATGCCGGCTCCTGCTCCCTGCACATTCAGGATTGTTGCTCTCTCGCTGTCACACACAGCGATGTGTGCTTATCAGCGGGAGAGCAACAATAAAAAAACGAACCAGCACTGTGTGTAACGAGCAGCGATCTCACAGCAGGGGCCAGATCGCTGCTCAGTGTCACACGCAGCGAGATCGCTAATGAGGTCACAAAAAAGTGACTCAGCAGCGATCTCAGTAGCGATCTCGCTGTGTGTGAAGTACCCCTAAGATTCTAAAGGCCCAGTCACACACAACGACTTACCAGCGATCCCGAAAACGATGCAACCTGATAGGGATCGCAGGTAAGTAGCTGGGAGGTCGCAGGTGAGATGTCACACAGTCAGATCTTACCAGCGATGCAGGAACAATACAGGTCGCAGTAGCGACCTGTATAACGATCTCAGCAGTCACTGTGACCCTGTCACACAGTGTCAAACACAGCGATGTGTCCTTCCCAGCAGGACATCGCCTTTGAAGAAAATGGCCTGGACCATTCTGCAACGACTAGAAATCTCACAGCAGGGGCCTGATCGCTGGTAGGTGTCACACATAACAAGATCGCTAACGGGATCGCTACTGCATCACGGAAACCGTGACTCATCTGCGATCTCGCTAGCGATCTCGTTATGTGTGAAGGTACCTTAACACAATAGCACATGTGATGTGCCTCTGACTCACCGGATTACACAAAGCAGGGGGTGAATGTAGATATGAGAACAATGCAACAGGTCTTCTCCTAACAAATCCAAGAAGGAAATGGCTGTAGGCATCTCCTCAGGGTACAAAGGGGGCATTTCTTTACCCAGAATACACTTACCTTAAAGAGAAACTCAACAATACAAAGGGTAACAATGAGCTCTAGGGGTTGTAATGGAAGTTGCAATGAATGAGATTATCAGGTTGCCATACATGGCAGAACAGAGAGGAAGGGGAGAGAGAGAACGGGAAGGAAAGAGAAGAGGGGGAGAGAAAGAGAGGAGGGGGAGAGAAAGAGAGAAGAGGAGGGGCATATATGCCAACGCACTAGGGCAGTGGGAGAGCCTCGGCGAAGCGCATCTTATGGAGGCACCAGTTCTGGGGCGGGTGTACAGGGGAATTCAGGGCATAATAGCCACCCACTTAAAATGCTGCATAGGTGCTGCTGAAGGTGGTGCTTTTAGTTTAAAATGTCAAAAACTGAAACAGTACAGTAGATAGTATACTTAAAATATTTTATTGTCCACTATTATACAGTACCTTAACAAGTGTAAAGGCTGATGTTTCAAATATATACTTATTTAAATGTGTGTGTATTATATAGTGCATCAAGTTGGGCTAGTAAAGATTAAATCATATTTATTTCTACCGATTTTAAGAATTTACTAAGGGGGGCACCTTTTTGATGTTTGCCTCAGGTAGCAGAGAAGTTAGATTCACCCCTGCTGGCAGGGGATAGCCTACTGACGCAAAACTCTGCAGAACACATTGGTTTTAATTCTTGCAAAGTCCACGCCTCTCTATAGTTGGGTGGAGACTCTCCAGCAACAGAAGGATGTAGCAGTGCTAGAAGTGTTGCACGAGGCAGCTCAACAAAATTGTCTGACACTGGGAGGAGCACCAAAGTGCCTGCAGTGAGTAGAGCCCACGAGCCACACAACTCACTGGCATAACAGTACGCTCCCTTAAGTCCCCTCCTTTTTTGTCCACATCAACAGAGAAACCTCTCAGGAATGGTAGGGACACAGATGTTAACATCAGGCTCCCAAGATCTCTCCTCAGGACCAAAGCCTTTCTAACTGACCAAATAGAAGGTTCTCCACTGAACATTCTTAGAATCCAGAATGTTGTCTACTTCAAACACATCATAGGGACCCTCGTGAATAGAAGTGGAGGAAAGAGTATGAGATTTAGAAAAGTGATTCAGAACCTCCAACTTCAGGAGCGACACATGGAAAGAATTTGGAATCCATAGATTCATTGGGAGCTGAAGACTGTAGGTCACCGGATTGACTTGTCTGAGGATTTTCAATAGTCCAAGGTACCAGGGAGCGAACTTCTTGGAGGGCACCTTTAGGCGCATATTTTGGGAAGATAACCAGATTTTATCTCCAGGTGGGTATATAGGTGGAGTACTTTTCTTTTTATTCTGCATGAGACTTCATCTGTAAGGAAGGACTATGTTTTTTGCCAGATGTGGAATAACTTGCCATAACAGAAATTGACCCGCAGTACACCAGAGGAAGCTATCATAGAAGAAGGCACCCGAGGATGTTGGGAGATGATCTGAAGGACTCCCCAATGTGATTGTTGTAGGAAAATTCTACCCAGGGAAGTAATTGCACCCAATTATCCTGATGGGCAGAGAAAAAGTGGCGTAGTTTGTTCTTGAGAAACAAGATTGACCTATTCATTAGTCTGAGGATGACATGCAGAGGAGAAATCCAGCTGTACATTCAACAGCTTGCAAAGAGCGCTTTAAAATTTTGATGTGAACTGAACCCCACAATCAGAGATCAGAGACAATCTGGAGAGGAAGACCATGGATATGAAACACATGCAGAAAGAACAGTTTGGCGAGCTTCAAAGCTGAGGGTAGACTGACCAGTGGAAAGAAATGAGCTATCTTGGAAAATCGGTCAACCATGACCCAGATGGTGTTGTAACTCTCAGAGAGGGGAAGGTCTGTGATGAAATCCATGGCTACATGATGCCAGGGAATGGACGAAACTGGCAGAGGCTGATTGAGACCAGCAGGACAAGTGTTATAAAGTCCCAAACATCCTTGACCACCAAAGAGGCAAGCAACCAACTCAGCAGACTTATGTATGTTTTCTTGGCCAGCCAGCTTGCCCCAGGACAGAATTCTCCTCCTCCTAGCAGTAGGAACAAAGGTCCCCCCTGGGAATATTTTTTTAAAAGGACAAGAGCCAATTCAACAATCCTAACCGGATTAATGATGTGCTGTGATTCCTCCTCAGAATCAGTCACGTCAAATGATTGAGACAAGCATCCGCATTAACATTTCTCTCTGAAGGACAAAAATGCAACTCAAAGTCAAAACAAGAGAAGAATACCCACCTGGCCTGAAAAGGATTTAACCTTTGGGTTAACTGAAAAGGGAAAATTTTATGGCCCATGTACACTGTGTGCAGAAATATTAGGCAAGTTGTATTTTAGAGGATTTTTTTTATTATTGATCAACAGCTATGTTCTCAATCAACCCAAAGGACTCATAAATATCAAAGCTTAATATTTTTGGAAGTTGGAGTGTTTTTTTTTTTAGATTTGCCTACCTTAGGAGGATACCTGTTTTTGCAGGTAACTATTACTGTGCAGAATTATTAGGCAACTTAATAAAAACCAAATACATTCCCATCTCACTTTTTTATTTTCACCAGGTATACCAATAAAACTGCACAAAATTTAGAAATAAACATTTCTGACATGCAAAAACAAAACCCCCAAAATTAGTGACCAATATAGCCACCTTTCTTTATGATGACACTCAACAGCCTACCATCCATAGATTCTGTCAGTTGATTGATCTGTTTACGATCAACATTGCGTGCAGCAGCCACCACAGCCTCCCAGACACTGTTCCAAGAGGTGTACTGTTATCCCTTCCTTTTTTATGAGGGACCACAGGTTCTCTATGGAGTTCAGATAAGATGAACAAGGGGCCATGTTATTATTTTTTCATCTTTTAGACCTTTACTGGCCAGCCACGCTGTGGAGTAGTTGGGTGCATGTGATCGAGTATTGTCCTGCATGAAAATCATGTTTTTCTTGAACGATACCGACTTCTTCCTGTACCACTGCTTGAAGAAGTTGTCTTCCAGAAATTGGCAGTAGGTCTGGTAGTTGAGCTTCACTCAATCCTCAACCCGAAAAGGTCCCACAAGTTCATCTTTGATGATACTAGCTCATACCAGTACCCCACCTGCACCTTGTAGCCCTACATTCAGACTAAGACGCACCCCCCACTTTCCCCAACATTTGGGGGGAAAAAAGTGCGTCTTATAGTCCGAAAAATACGGTAATTGGTAGTTGGCTCTCAAGCCTATACAGCTTGGAGAAGAACAACATGTATAAAAATTATCATGTGATCAAAATACTCATTTGCCTAATAATTCTGCACACAGTATATATTATTACCAGAGAACTGGCACCATCCAGTAGATGTCGCCATTCTTCAAGCACCATCTTGATGGCCAATAGTTCATGATTCCCAATAGTATTATTTTGCTCTGCCAGTGAACCCAGCTTGGAGAAAAAAATACAAGTGACAGACTTCTCCAAAGAAGTTCTTTGCAGAAGAACTACCCCAGCGCCGATAGAGGAGACATCCACTTCCAGGAAAGCCTGCTTATTAAAATTGGGGTGATACAGCATTGGAGCTCTTGCAAAGGCCTCTTTCAGGTGCTGGAAGACCAAAATAGTCGACTTAGACAAGGACCTGGCATTAGCCCCTTTTTGGTCAATGCAGAGATGGGTGCCATGAGGGACAAGAAATGTACAATAAATTGCCTGTAGAAGTTGGCGAAACCCATGAACCTCTGGATAGCAGGCAGGACTTGAGGACTTGGCTGGAGAAAACAGCAGAAACCTTCTCAGGGTCCTTTTGAATATTGGTAACCAGGATCGTTTGAAGACACATTTGGACCACTTCACAAATTCTTCTCCCATAGACGCTGCAGAACCCAAAGGACATGTCTTCTATGGCTAGGTAGATCAGGTGAGAATATCTGGATATCGTTCAAATACATGACCACTGAAACATAGAGGAGGTCCCAGAACATGTAATTAATGAATTACTGAAACACAGAAGGTGCATTGCGAAGACCAAAGGGCATGACGTTTCACATTCATCACCCTTGCAGATCCTGATCAAGCTATATGCCCCTCTAAGATCCAACTTAGTGAAAATCTTTGCCCCATGAATTCTATTAAATAGTTCAGAATTCAAAGGCAGAGGATACTTGTTCTTAATGGTGAAAGCCTTGATAGTCAATTACAGGGATGTAGGCAACCATCCCTCATTGTCACAAAGCTGGCACTCGCAAGTGAAGAGGGCTTACAGATGAATCCCTTGGCTAAGATTTCTTGGATTTACTCCGACATGGCACAAGTCTCTGGCAGAGATAGGAAATACACCCAGCCCTGGGGTGGAGAGGTACAGACTGAAGATCGATGGGGCAATCGTAAGGTTTATGGGGTGGTAGAACCTCTGTCCTTTTTTCACAAAAAACATCTGCAAAGGCACAATAACAGGTAGGCAGAGAAGAAAGGTTCAAAGGCACAGAAGTTGATGACTTTTGCAAGACCATGGAACAGCAGTTGGCAGCACAAAATGGTCCCAGCTGAAGCAACTGACCAGTCAACAATCGTCACATGTAACAGCAACCATGGATGACCTAGAAGGACAGAGTTTACAGATTTAGGTAGCAGACAGAAAAACATTTTTTCAGAATGTAGGGCTCCAATCTACAATGTGACTGGCAGCATGACATATCTGATAGGCTCTCCCAGGAACTGTCTGGCAATGGAGGCAAAAGCCAAGGGATTGCCTACCTATTATGTAGAATGCCAAAGTTGCCAGGTTCTTATATATGAAGTTGGCAGTGGATCTGGAGTCTAAATTGGTTGCCACAGAGAGAGACCTCTCTCCTCAGGGTGAACTCAGTCAATAATTTTGGAGAGCAATTTTTCTCAGCTAGGGTCAACTCTCCAGCTAGCCATAGGTGCTGGAGTTTCCGAGCTTCACTGGGCACTGACAAACATAATGCACTTTGCCTCCACAGTACATGTCCATGTTCTCTCTATACCCGCTCTCTCTCTTGTACAGTAAATTTGGCCTGCTCAACTTGCATTGGCTTTATAGAAGGATATGTGGCCTGTGCTAGCAATGCATGCAGGAGGGTTGGGGCCAGCCTGGGAGAAAATATTTGAGCCTATTCCAGAGCCTATTCATGGAAATGGAGATCAATCCTAGTAGTCAGGTGGATATAAGCATCCAGAGAGGATGGTAGATCTCTGCCGGTCAATTCATCCTTAATTCCCTTGGCCCTTCCTCTGTATCAAATTATCGCCCCTTATCACTTCTCCCCTATGCCTCAAAAGTACTGGAACAGCATGTCCATCTTGAACTGTCCTCCCACCTCTCTTCCTGCTCCCTCTTTGACTGGTTACAATCTGACTTTCGACTGCATCACTCCACTGAAACTTTGATCTCCTCATACCTAACCGACCGAACTTTCAGCTTCTCCCACTCTCACACCAATTCCTAATATCGCCCCATATCTGTTGGTGTCCACCAAGGTTCAGTTTTAGGGCACCTGATGTTCTCCATCTACATCTTCGGCCTGGGGTAGCTCTTAGAGTCCCACGGCTTTCAGTATCACCTCTACGCTGACATCACCTCCTTACTAACCAGAATTTCCCAGTGTCTGTCTGCTATTTCATCCTTTTTCTCTGCTCGATTTCTAAAACTGATCATGGACAAAACAGAATTCACCATCTTTCCTCCTCCTCCTCACTCAACGCCCCCAACCGACCTATCCATCAATGTCAATAGCTGCACACTTTCCCCAGTTCCACGTGCTCGCTGCCTGGGAGTAACTCTAGGCTCTGATCTTTCTTTCAAGCCACACATTCAAGTCCTCTTCACCTCCTGCTGCCTCCAACTTGAAAATATTTCCTGGATTCATACATTCCTTTCCCAAGAAGCTGCAAAAACCTAGTGCATGCTCTTATTATCTCCTGCCTGGACTACTGCAACCTCCTGCTCTGTGGCCTCTCTTCTAATAGTCTCGCACCCCTACAATCTATTCTAAACTATGCTGCCCGACTAATCCACCTGTCCCCCCGCTACTCCCCGACCTCTCCTCTTTGCCAATCCCTTCTCTGGCTTCCAATTGCCCAATGACTCCAGTTCAAAATCCTAACCACGACCTACAAAACCATCCACAACCTGTCTCCTCCCTACATCTGTGACCTAGTCTCCCGGTACTTACCCGCATGTAACCTTCGATCCTCACAAGATCTCCATCTCTACTCCCCTCTCATCCCCTCTTCCCACCATCGCATCCAAGATTTCTCCCGTGCATCTCCCATACTCTGGAATGCTCTGCCACAACATACCAGACTCCCGCCTACCTTGACAAGCTTCAAAAGTAACCTGAAGACCCACCTCTTCCGATAAGCCTAACACCTGCTGTAACCCTCAGTCTGATATAGCGCCGCACGACCATCTCTACCCTAACCCACTGTATCCTCACCCATCCCTTGTAGACTGTGAGCCCTCACGGGCAGGGTCCTCTCTCCTCCTGTACCAGTTTGTGCCTTGTTTTGTTTATGATTATTGTACTTGTCCCTACTATGTGTAACCCTTTTCACATGTAATGCGCCTTGGAATAAATGGCTCTATAATAATAATAATAATCATTCGACCAGACAGACCCTAACAGAAGGTGGCCAGCAGCAGAGCTCCTTCATTGCAAGTCAGCTCTGCAGCCAGAGTACTGAAGTGTAAGTCATGCCATAGTGTCCAAGCCTTGTCTTAGGATCAAAAGGGATGAGGCGACTGAGGAGGTACGGTCTTGAACCTTGTATATTGCTAGGAACGTCTCCCGGAACTTACCTAATTCGTGGGTAGCTGAACCTTCACGCCCTCAAATGGGATTTGCCAAAGTCAGGGCTTGTTCAGACAGCAGAGAGACAATAAATGCCATCTTGGTTTGGTCCATTGGGAAGTAGCTTTAGCACTGGTTTCTAAAGCTGTGGCTCTCCTTGGGCCCACCATCTTAGCAGAACAGAGGTGAAAGTTGAAGTTGAAGTTCAGCTACTGGAGCCTTAAGCAGTTCCCCTGGAGATTTTGTCAATTCTAAGGAAGAATTACCTGTTACGTTAGAGGCGCATGACAGGGTGGAAACTGAGGATAAATTCTGCAGCGGAGTTGCCACAACATTAACATATCTCCCAACCATCCCGGATACAGCGGGACTATCACGATTTGCATTGTTTGTCCCGTTGCCTCGGGCGGGAGGTCCGTATCCCGTGGCTCCGCCCACCCACTCTCTTCCCGCCTCGCTGCTTTTCCCTCCTACCATCCTAAAACGTGACGTGAGCATAACAGAGCGGAGCGCGCTACCCGAAACTAGTCTCTGTCTGCTCTGTGGTCTGTGCTGCTGCTAAGGTATGAAAACTGAATCTCCCCAGCGCTGATTCCCCTCCCCCCTGCCCCCGGCCGGAGCGTGAGATCCTCTAGCTGTTTCTCTGACTCCCGTGTGTCCTTATCTATCGTGTGTGCCTGCCCTGCATCATTGAGAATCAAACAGTGTTTGCTTCTCAATGCTGCAGGCACACCACGGTAGATCGGGACATTGGGGAGAGGACACAGTGTGAACTACCACTTGTTTCCTCTCCTGCAGGTGCACAGCACTGGCCGGTAATATGCAAAGATAGAAGCATTGCAAATGCTTCTATCAGCTACCGACCACATGATCCCCTGCCTGGCAGAGCTGCTGTTCACACATCAGTTTTTTCCAATCAGGCACAATCTGGTTTGTACCTGATGCGACGGATCCGTTTTTTTTTTATGCTGAGAGAGAGAGACCCCACACGCACACACGCAGGCACTACCCAGCACGCATCATCACCGCACACCCCTGCACTACCGCATGTATCATCACCGCACACCCCTGCACTACTGCACACATCATCACCGCACACCCCTGCACTACCCAGCATGCATCATCACCGCACACCCCTGCACTACCCCATGCACCATCACCGCACACCCCTGCACTACTGCACACATCATCACCGCACACCCCTGCACTACCCAGCACGCATCATCACCGCACACCCCTGCACTACCGCACGCATCATCACCGCACACCCCTGCACTACCGCACGCATCATCACCGCACACGCAGGCACTACCCAGCACACATCATCACCGCACACGCAGGCACTACCCAGCACGCATCATCACCACACACGCATGCACTACCCAGCACGCATCATCACCGCACACGTAGGCACTACCCAGCATGCATCATCACTGCACACCCCTGCACTACCGCACGCATCATCACCGCACACGCAGGCACTACCCAGCACACATCATCATCGCACACGCAGGCACTACCCAGCACGCATCATCACCGCACATGCAGGCACTACCCAGCACGCATCATCACCGCACACCCCTGCACTACCGCACGCATCATCACCGCACATGCAGGCACTACTGCACGCATCATCAACACACACCCCTGCACTACCCAGCACGCATCATCACCGCACACCCCTGCACTACCGCACGCATCATCACCGCACACCCCTGCACTACCGCACAAATCATCACCGCACACCCCTGCACTACCGCACGCATCATCACCGCACATGCAGGCACTACCCAGCACACATCATCACCGCACACGCAGGCTTTACCCAGCACGCATCATCACCACACACGCAGGCACTACCCAGCACGCATCATCACTGCACACGCAGGCACTACCCAGCACGCATCATCACCACACACGCAGGCACTACCCAGCACGCATCATCACCGCACACGCAGGCACTACCCAGCACACATCATCACCGCACACGCAGGCACTACCCAGCACGCATCATCACCGCACACCCCTGCACTACCGCACGCATCATCACCGCACACGCAGGCACTACCCAGCAAACATCATCACCGCACACGCAGGCACTACCCAGCACGCATCATCACCGCACATGCAGGCACTACCCAGCACGCATCATCACCGCACACCCCTGCACTACCGCACGCATCATCACCGCACACGCAGGCACTACCCTGCACGCATCTTCACCGCACACAACCCGGCATTACCTCAGTGACGTCACCGCTGACAGCGCGACTACCTTCAGTTGCTGCGTGGAGCTGATAGAGGCGGTGTACTACTGCCGTTCCTGTCAGCTTCATGTAGTAGAGCTGAGAGCGTCGTGGGACCTCTGTGGATTACGTCGGCCCTGGAGGGGTATTTGGGGATTTTAATAAAATGGTGAAAGAGGGTGTTTTTTTGTCTTTTATTCCAAATAAAGGATTTTTTTGGGTGTATGTGTTTATTTACTTTCACTTACAGGTTAATCATTGGGGGTGTCTCATAGACGCCTGCCATGATTAACCCCTTATTACCCCGATTGACACCGCACCAGGGCAATTCGGGAAGAGCCGGGTAGAGTCCTGGGACTGTCGCATCTAATGGATGCGGCAATTCCGGGCGGCTGCTGGCTGATATTTTTAGGCTCGGGGGCTCCTTATAACGTAGAGCTCCCCATCCTGAGAATACCAGCCTTCAGCCGTATAGCTTTATCTTGGCTGGTATCAAAATTGGGGGGGGACCGCACGCCGTTTTTCTTTTAGTTATTTATTTTACTGCACAATATAGACCCGCCCACCGGCGGCTGTGATTGGTTGCAGTGAGACAGCTGTCACTCAGCGTCGGGGTGTGCCTGACTGCAACTAATGATAGGCGCCGGTGTGAATACGAGATTGAATAATGGGCAGCCGGCATTTTCAAATCAGGAGAAGCCGCCGGAGCAGTGTGACAGCCGTGCAGCCCCGCGCCGGTGATCGGTGAGTGGGTGAGAGTGAGTGAATGAGTCAGTGAGTCAGTCAGTGAGTGAGAGAGTTTGAGAGAGAGTGAGTGATTGATTGATTTTCTGACAAGCAATGAATTTATATCACTTTTGGGCATGCTCAGAAGTAAAAATTGGATACGGTACATGCTTCTGGCGTTTGAAGCATGACACCGTATCCGGCTCGCATAGACGTTCATTATGCACCATGCCGCACAGCGCCGCACCTGGCGCTATGCATTTTTTTGCCGCTGGCAAAAAACGTTCCTCTCTGCGTCCTGTGCGGCCGCCGGAGTGACGATTTTTGCCGCATCCGGCAAAAACCGGATCAAACGTAAGTACATGCGGCACAATCCGGCGCTAATAAAAGTCTATGAGGAAAAACCGCACCTGGCGGCAAAAAAACCCCAGATGCGTTTTTCCCGCAAAGCGCCGGATTGTGCCGCACAGCAAAAACCTGATGTGTGAACATACCCTTAGCTGCACACCATGTTCAGCCCTACTCCTAGGTCCTAGCTGCCTGCACACCCTGTTCAGCCCTCCTCCTGGGTCCTAGCTGCCTGCACACCCTGTTCAGCTCTCCTCCTGGGTCCTAGCTGCCTGCACACCCTGTTCAGCTCTCCTCCTGCATCCTAGCTGCCTGCACACCCTGTTCAGCTCTCCTCCTGGGTCCTAGCTGCCTGCACACCCTATTCAGCTCTTCTCCTGGGTCCTAGCTGCCTGCACACCCTGTTCAGCTCTCCTCCTGGGTCCTAGCTGCCTGCACACCCTGTTCAGCTCTCCTCCTGCATCCTAGCTGCCTGCACACCCTGTTCAGCTCTCCTCCTGGGTCCTAGCTGCCTGCACACCCTGTTCAGCTCTCCTCCTGGGTCCTAGCTGCCTGCACACCCTGTTCAGCTTTCCTCCTGCATCCTAGATGTCTGCACACCCTGTTCAGCTCTCCTCCTGGGTCCTAGCTGCCTGCACACCCAGTTCAGCTCTCCTGCTGGGTCCTAGCTGCCTGCACACCCTGTTCAGCTCTCCTTCTGCATCCTAGATGTCTGCACACCCTGTTCAGCTCTCCTCCTGGGCCTAGCTCCCTGCACACCCTGTTCAGATCTCCTTCTGCATCCTAGATGTCTGCACACCCTGTTCAGCCCTCCTCCTGGGTCCTAGCTGTCTGCACACCCTGTTCAGCTCTCCTCCTGGGTCCTAGCTGCCTGCACACCCTGTTCAGCTCTCCTCCTGGGTCCTAGCTGCCTGCACACCCTGTTCAGCTCTCCTCCTGCATCCTAGCTGCCTGCACACCCTGTTCAGCTCTCCTCCTGGGTCCTAGCTGCCTGCACACCCTGTTCAGCTCTCCTCCTGGGTCCTAGCTGCCTGCACACCCTGTTCAGCTTTCTTCTTGCATCCTAGATGTCTGCACACCCTGTTCAGCTCTCCTCCTGGGTCCTAGCTGCCTGCACACCCAGTTCAGCTCTCCTCCTGGGTCCTAGCTGCCTGCACACCCTGTTCAGCTCTCCTTCTGCATCCTAGATGTCTGCACACCCTGTTCAGCTCGCCTCCTGGGTCCTAGCTGCCTGCACACCCTGTTCAGCTCTCCTTCTGCATCCTAGATGTCTGCACACCCTGTTCAGCTCTCCTCCTGGGTCCTAGCTGCCTGCACACCCTGTTCAGCTCTCCTCCTGGGTCCTAGCTGCCTGCACACCCTGTTCAGCTCTTCTCCTGGGTCCTAGCTGCCTGCACACCCTGTTCAGCTCTCCTCCTGGGTCCTAGCTGCCTGTACACCCTGTTCAGCCCTCCTCCTGGGTCCTAGCTGCCTGCACACCCTGTTCAACTCTCCTCCTGGGTCCTAGCTGCCTGCACACCCTGTTCAGCTCTCCTCCTGGGTCCTAGCTGCCTGCACACCCTGTTCAGCTCTCCTCCTGGGTCCTAGCTGCCTGCACATCCAGTTCAGCTCTCCTCCTGGGTCCTAGCTGCCTGCACACCCTGTTCAGCTCTCCTCCTGGGTCCTAGCTGCCTGCACACCCTGTTCAGCACTCCTCCTGGGTCCTAGCTGCCTGCACACCCTGTTCAGCTCTTCTCCTGGGTCCTAGCTGCCTGCACACCCTGTTCAGCTCTCCTCCTGGGTCCTAGCTGCCTGCACACCCTGTTCAGCTCTTCTCCTAGGTCCTAGCTGCCTGCACACCCTGTTCAGCTCTTCTCCTGGGTCCTAGCTGCCTGCACACCCTGTTCAGCTCTCCTCCTGGGTCCTAGCTGCCTGCACACCCTGTTCAGCTCTCCTCCTAGGTCCTAGCTGCCTGCACACCCTGTTCAGCTCTTCTCCTGGGTCCTAGGTGCCTGCACACCCTGTTCAGCTCTCCTCCTGGGTCCTAGCTGCCTGCACACCCTGTTCAGCTCTCCTCCTGGGTCCTAGCTGCCTGCACACCCTGTTCAACTCTCCTCCTGGGTCCTAGCTGCCTGCACACCCTGTTCAGCTCTCCTCCTGGGTCCTAGCTGCCTGCACACCCTGTTCAGCTCTCCTCCTGGGTCCTAGCTGCCTGCACATCCAGTTCAGCTCCTCCTGGGTCCTAGCTGCCTGCACACCCTGTTCAGCTCTCCTCCTGGGTCCTAGCTGCCTGCACACCCTGTTCAGCACTCCTCCTGGGTCCTAGCTGCCTGCACACCCTGTTCAGCTCTTCTGCTGGGTCCTACCTGCCTGCACACCCTGTTCAGCTCTCCTACTGGGTCCTAGCCGCCTGCACACCCTGTAGTTAACTCCCTGCCTGTTCTGCACATTGCTGATCTGTGGTGGCTCAGAGCGATCACGGACAACTTCTGCAGTTTCAGTTTGCTGTATGGGTGTAGATGGGGAGTGGATATGGGTGTGGCCATTTGTAAAATGGGTGTGGTTAGGGGCATGGCCTAAAAATTGCCGCGGCGTGCGTTGCGCGCCACAAACTTTGTCCCTCTTTCTCTTCTTTAAAAGTTGGGAGGTATGCATTAATTGTCTGCATCAGGTGGTCTTGATGTTCCCATTGCAAATGAACTTCATCATCATACAGGACATTTGAATTGGAATTTCTAGGTCCTGATTTGTCAGCACATTGCCTGATCTTACTGTGAGGGCAATGGGTATGTAACCACTGTGCCCCTGACCAAGCTTACCTTGGAGCAGTGTAATTAAATGACTACCTGGTGTTCACTAAAGCCTTTTATTAGTGAGGAATCGAGGATAGGCTTGAGCCCTTAGGGTAGTCACTTGGTAATACTCCAGGGCAGTCCCTGTACATGCAGCTGCTGACCTGTGGGTCAGAGGAACAAATACGAAGTACAGAGAACAAACACAGAGATTCGGTCACAGTCTAATGACATGGCGGGGAGCACATGTTCATAATATGAAGCTGGGTTCAGGAGAGGAGAGATGAGGCTAAATGTGTCAACAATCTGGGTCTGTTAAAGGAGAGTCAAAATAATAATGCACCTAGACAGGGAACTATTAATAAACTGCAGCTAGAACCTAATCTCTGGCAAGCTGAGAAGAGAGTAGCTACCTCATATATCCACTGCTCGTAGGGATAAGCTAGGAAAGCAAAAGTCTGCAGAACATAGTGATTTAAATTCGTTTGGCCATGCGTTCCCATATCTGGATGGAGACTCGTGCTGCAAGTGTGAAGCCCCACAGGTGTTGTGTCGGTGCATTACCTTCAGGGACTCCACTCAGCTGGATCTGGTCACAGGTAGGAGATCTTCTTCTTGTCGTGACGCCACTCTCAGTATTGCGGCCAGTAGGGACCGCCACTGCAGGTTGAGGGTCGCCTGGGGCTGATGGTGTGTGCAGTTAGTTGGAATAGCCTCCTGAGAGTGAGGCAAGCCCCAGGGCCCGGTGTAGGTGCGTAGTACCACAAGGCGCAGAATAACTCCACACAGGCAGAATGTCTTTCAGGGTTTTTACTCACTTCAGGTGGCAGGGTGAGTAACCCGGGCGTAGCTGGGAGGAACCAGGCGGGAACCAGGTGTCCTTCAGGCTGACTTGTGAGGGTGACTACTAACTCGCCTTCCTTAGCCCTTGGTGGTTTGGGGTGACCCCGACTTTGAGTCCCTATGGGGGTCACCCAGGGAAGATGCTGCAGCCTCTCTCCCCTTCGTTCGCCGTGTGCTTGTCGCCTGGGCCAGATCACTCCAGCTTCTTGCCTCCTGTGAGCTATGGGCCCTAACTGTGGCTACGTGGCTGCGGCTTTTGTGGTGTTGTGGCGTGGGCTTTGAGAGCCCCACACCGGCAGGTTTAGCAAAAGAAAGCTGGATCTATCTCCGCTTCGGGATCTGCCGCCCGTTTGGGCCTGGTACTCTCTAGCAGTCTCCTTACTTCCCACTCCGTGCTCTCTCTTTAGCTGAAGATGGATTTCGGGTAGCACTCCTAGTTGACCGTTCTCCCCCGTCAGTAGCCACTGCGCGGGCGCTGTTAGACAGCAACAGCCCCACAGGTCTGCTCCTCACTGAGCCCTATGGAGTTCTGCTCTAACTGACTCACTGCCCCTCCTCTCCTGTTCTTGCCTACGCCACCTAGCAACCAGCTTCTCTTACCACACCCCTTGAGAGGAGATGGAGGCTTTTGGCCCCCTCCACTATTCCAGTGAAGGTCAAGGCTTTTCCCCCTCCTGGGATCCCCAGGGGTCCTCTCATGGGTACATGTGTGAGAGCTGATTACTATGCGCCTGTGTACCACACCCCTGTCAGCCTTCTGGAGTACCTGTGTTGTACTGTCCCCAGCATGGGTGCAGTACTCAGTGGTGCCTGACCAGGTCAGGGGCGCCACATTCCCCCTTAGTTATCACCAGCACGTCCTCGGGCTGCAAGACAACATTTTAAAATGCATAAAACATTAAAACATGTAAAACATTTTTAAAAGCACCAGGTACCATACATCACCACCCTCCACCCACAAGTCCGTTAACCCACCCAAAACCCTTTCACGTTGGCCGCGGCTTCAGCCACTTCTGGCAGGATGTAGAGGCGGCTTTCATGGTCTGGTGGTCTTCAGGGTATACCCGGCCTGGTGGAGCCGCGCCTTCAGCCTCTTCTGGCAGGATGCAGAGGCGGCCTCCACAGTTGGTGCTGACCAGGTACCCTCTTTGTGGTGGAGAGCCAGGCCCCATAAACAAGCATGCTCTCTGGTTGCAGGTAAGCCAAGGCCCTATATACGGACGGGCTCCTCCTGGTTGCAGACGAGCCAAGCCCCTAAACAGGCTGACTCTGGTGGTGGTGGTGCCCTCTGGTGTAACTATTTACACTGCGAGAGTTTGTGGCTATAGCCAGTTCATAGCCTTAAGGTTTATGGTTTTCTCACAATAGTTTTTGTGGGCACATGCTTAAACGTAAACGTTGCAAAATAAACTTTTCAAAACTTGTCAAAACTTGCTGTACTTTACTTAAACTTATGCAGACTCCTCTTCACCAGGGCTTGGGCCTGTAGGGCTGCGGCACCTGTTGCTTTCTTGGTCTTTTTCTTCATCTGTGGTAGTCTCGTCAGTAGGTTCTTTGTCTTTTCTTTCTTTATGGCTGTCTTTCCTTTCTTCTTTGGGACATGGCACTACATCTAGCGCATACCACCCTCTTTCTCCTTGGTGCATGGTGAACTGTACGGAGTCTCCCATCTTTAAGTTTCTGCCAGGGTGTCCTCTGGGCAGATTAGCTCTGACGTCTCTCCTATTGACAAAAATGCCTTCTTTGATACCAGGTGCTACGATGAACCCGTATCCTGACTTGAGGCTGAAGTCCTCCACTACTCCTCTGCAAAGGGGTCCTCGGACCTGTGCTTTGGCTCTTCTCAGGAACCTTTTTTCTTGTAGGTCTCTGGCCGTGATGTCATCTCTCTGCTCTGGGGATGGCGGTGCAGGGGAAAACTGAGTTCTGCTGCGGCGCTGTGTCTTGCGGGCTGGATTCTGCGAAGTGCAGCTTACAAGCTCCCAGGTGAGGCTTTGGGGCAGATCTTCTTCCGCAGGAGGTGTCAGGTCTTCCTCGTCCCAACGGGAATATGGCAGCATCTCCGGCTCTGGGACTAGCACTGCTGCTGGCTCCTGAGTCAGCTCCTCAGCTTCCTGGCCTCCTCTCCCCCTTAGTGCTTCTGAGCACTCTGGTTGTGGTAGCGCTGGAGATGAGTGGTCCTCAGCTGGTCTGGGCGGTGGACTCTCTGGCGCGGCTGCAGGGGTTGCCTGAATCCTCTTGGGGGTGTGCGGAGGGAGCATGTATCTGTCCACCATCTCCTGTGGGAACTTGGCCTCCAGGTCAGCCTTCAGCTGCCAGTATGCGGAGTCTTCACCTATCAGGGATTTCCTAGTAGGGACTTCCTCAGACCGGGGAGCGGTATCTGCTCTGGCCTTGCAGGCCGGGGAAAATGATGAGGCAATCTTTCCTTGGCGGGCCGCGCCTGGCATGGCGGCGGCCTGGTCTTGGCGGGCCGCGCCCTGTTTGGCGGCGGCCTGGTCTTGGCGGGCCGCGCCCGGCATGGCGGCGGCCTGGTCTTGGCGGGCCGCGCCCTGTATGGCGGCGGCCTGGATCGGCGTCGCAGCTGTGATGGGATCTGTGCAGGCTGGGCTGGGCGTCGCTGCAGGGACCGGGTCTTGGTGGGCCGAGCAGGGCATCGCTGCGGCGGCCGGGGCTTGGCGGGCCGCGCCTGGCGTGGCTGCGGCCTGGTTCAGCACCTCACTTGCGGCGCGGACGAGCGTTGCTGCGGCGGTGGGGTCTCGGCGGGCCGGGCCTAGCAGGGCGGCGGCCTGGGTCAGCGTTACGCCTGCGGCGCGGATGAGGGTCGCGGTGGCAGCCGGTTCTTTGCGGGCCGGACTGGGCGTTGCTGCAGGGACCGGGTCTTGGTGGGCCGAGCAGGGCATCGCTGCGGCCGCTGGGGCTTGGAAGGCCGCACCTGGCGTGGCTGCGGCCTGCTTCAGCGTCGCCGCACCGGACGCCTCTTCGGGGACCGCGGGCGTGGCAGCAGGGGTCGGGGCACTGGCGCTGGCCGGGGCATCACTCGACTCACCCACCGGTGGCAGCATCGGGGTCTGCGTCATCGCCGTCCTGTCTGGCACTCGGCGCGCGGCTCTCCTTTCATAGGCCCGAACCGCCGCGGTCATCTCCAGCATTTCCATTCGTTCTTCCCGGATCTGCTCCACAACCCGGGTCTCCAGTCGGTCGCAGAACTGGGCCAGCTCCCGATACCACCAGGCAGCGGAGCCCGGTTCTGGATTTCTGCGGTCAGACGCCATTTCTTCTGCGCCCTCTTCTGCACGACTCTCCAGCTGTGGACTCGCTGTTGCCTCTGATAGCAAGCTGTTCAGTTTCTGCTCTGCCTCTTTCAGCAGCTCCTCTCCCAGCAGCAGGCTTGTGGCTCCCTTTCTGTCCCGACGTCTCTGGACGCTTCCGCTCTCTTCACAAGCGAGGTCAGAACTCTGCAGGGGATCTCTGGGTAGCCACACCTCTTCGTGGGCGGTAACTTCTTCCAGCGCGGGCTGCTGTTGTTTTTCAGCGCGCTTTTCATGGTGGCAATATGGCGGCGCTTCCAATTTTTCAAGCGGACCGCCTAGGCACATGGTCACCTGTCTGAACAGGTCTAGTCCTTATCCTGTTCGTGACGCCAGATGTGAAGCCCCACAGGTGTTGTGTCGGTGCATTACCTTCAGGGACTCCACTCAGCTGGATCTGGTCACAGGTAGGAGATCTTCTTCTTGTCGTGACGCCACTCTCAGTATTGCGGCCAGTAGGGACCGCCACTGCAGGTTGAGGGTCGCCTGGGGCTGATGGTGTGTGCAGTTAGTTGGAATAGCCTCCTGAGAGTGAGGCAAGCCCCAGGGCCCGGTGTAGGTGCGTAGTACCACAAGGCGCAGAATAACTCCACACAGGCAGAATGTCTTTCAGGGTTTTTACTCACTTCAGGTGGCAGGGTGAGTAACCCGGGCGTAGCTGGGAGGAACCAGGCGGGAACCAGGTGTCCTTCAGGCTCACTTGTGAGGGTGACTACTAACTCGCCTTCCTTAGCCCTTGGTGGTTTGGGGTGACCCCGACTTTGAGTCCCTATGGGGGTCACCCAGGGAAGATGCTGCAGCCTCTCTCCCCTTCGTTCGCCGTGTGCTTGTCGCCTGGGCCAGATCACTCCAGCTTCTTGCCTCCTGTGAGCTATGGGCCCTAACTGTGGCTACGTGGCTGCAGCTTTTGTGGTGTTGTGGCGTGGGCTTTGAGAGCCCCACACCGGCAGGTTTAGCAAAAGAAAGCTGGATCTATCTCCGCTTCGGGATCTGCCGCCCGTTTGGGCCTGGTACTCTCTAGCAGTCTCCTTACTTCCCACTCCGTGCTCTCTCTTTAGCTGAAGATGGATTTCGGGTAGCACTCCTAGTTGACCGTTCTCCCCCGTCAGTAGCCACTGCGCGGGCGCTGTTAGACAGCAACAGCCCCACAGGTCTGCTCCTCACTGAGCCCTATGGAGTTCTGCTCTAACTGACTCACTGCCCCTCCTCTCCTGTTCTTGCCTACGCCACCTAGCAACCAGCTTCTCTTACCACACCCCTTGAGAGGAGATGGAGGCTTTTGGCCCCCTCCACTATTCCAGTGAAGGTCAAGGCTTTTCCCCCTCCTGGGATCCCCAGGGGTCCTCTCATGGGTACATGTGTGAGAGCTGATTACTATGCGCCTGTGTACCACACCCCTGTCAGCCTTCTGGAGTACCTGTGTTGTACTGTCCCCAGCATGGGTGCAGTACTCAGTGGTGCCTGACCAGGTCAGGGGCGCCACACAAGTACCAGCTCAGTGAGATAGTCTGACACTGGGAGGAGCAGAGCGGGGCCCACAAGCTGCTCGAATCACCGGCATAACAGCTATAAATTGCTTAATGCAAAGGTTTTGCACTGATAGGTTTGGAACTCTAGAGTTATTGAGTCAGAAAAGCATTGATGATTTTTATACAATAAATGCCTTCGCACTTAGAGACCGAGCTTTGCAGCTCTACATGGACTACCAATTTGTGGCTGAGATGATCTGGTTCCTAAACGCTTACACTATTTAATACTTCCGCTTTGTACTTCAGTAATCCATCCAGGTTTACTCCGTTTTTAACTGACCCATTACTGAGACTAAATTCACACATCCATAGGAAATATCCTAGTGCTGTCTATGTTTTTTTCCCAGAAAGCACGATGACCAATAGAGTTTCAATAAGCCATAGACTCATCACTTTAAAAAATGGATCCATGTCTCCTGTCCATGAGACTCCGAGCATGTCCTATTCTCATTAGTTTTGCAGATTTGATTAGGCCATTAAATTCTATGGGGTCCGGTGCAAAATGGTTGACACAATGAAGACATTGTACTTCAGTTTTTTATCTAGGTCTTGTAAAAGAAATAGTAACATTAACCCAAGTTACTGCTTTTAATTGAAAGTGAGGAAAACGTATGCCATTAAATTGAGAGACTGCAGAGTATCGTATATTTTATCTTTCAAGGATGAGAACAATATGTCTCATGCAGTGTGGATTTCTACATATAGCAATGTTACGAAAGTCAAAGCATAATGATACACGTTTCAATGTAAATGAAAACGGCTACTTTCGCACATCCGGTTTTTGCTCTGTGGCACAATACGGCGCTCTGCAGAAAAACCGCAACCGTTTTTTTTTGCATAGACTTACATTAGTGCCGTATTGTGCCGCATGGGCTTGCGTTCGGTCCGGTTTTTGCCGCATGCGGCAGATTTAGCCGATGCCGCGGCCGGATGGAACGTTGCCTGGAACGTTTTTTTGCTCCAGCAAAAAAAACACATCGCGCCACATCCGGCCACTGCGGCGCATTTTTCAATGCATGCCTATGGACACCGGATGCGGCGCGATGCGGAACAAACGTATCCGGCCGCCACATGCGGTTTCTTCCACTGCGCATGCTCAGTAGCATGCCGCAACCGGAAAAAAACGGACGGGCCGCATGTAAAAACTTATGCAAAGGATGCAGTGTTTTCGCCGCATCCGTGTCATAGGTTTCACAGCTGGATTGAGCCGCACTCATATCGCTAGCGTGGGTACCCGCCCCCATCTGTTGTGCGACACGGGCAAATCGCTGCCCGTGCCGCACAACATCGCGCAGACCCATCACACATACTTACCTGCCCGGCGACGTCACTGAGAGGCCGCACAATAGAAGCGGAGGGGCGGAGATGAGTGGCCGGAACATCCCGCTCACCTCCTTCCTTCCTCATAGCGGCCGGGACGCAGGTAAGGAGAGGTTCCTCGTTCCTGCGGCGTCACACATAGCGATGTGTGCTGCCGCAGGAGCGACGAACTACATCGTTACTGCTGCAGTAACGATAATCGAGAATGGACCCCCATGCCACCAATGAGCAATTTTGCACGTTTTTGCAACGATGCAAAATAGCTCATCGGTGTCACACGCAGCAACATCGCTAATGCGGCCGGACGTGCGTCACAAATTCCGTGACCCCAACGACTCCGCATTAGCGATGCCGCAGCGTGTAAAGCCCCCATTAGTCTACGTTGAAACACTTTTGTACCAGTCTCTGTGTGGTGTGCATTTTTCCCCGGGCCAATAAATTATTTTAATTACAGATCAGGAATTCACCAAGATATATGCTAGCCAATGAGTAGCCCAAATTGCTATAACAGTCCTTGATGCCAAACCCGGGAAACCGGATCAATGGAGTTCAGAAGAGTGGTGGCATTGTTTCTTATAACAGTTGAACCTTTAAGCGGCAGCACAGAATTAGGCCCTGTGTGCACTGAAAAACGGAATTTTCTTAAGAAAATTCCGCAGGGTCTGAAAGATTACCGCACCAGCGGTAAAAAAACGCGGCAAACCGCACCCGAAGACCGCATGCGGTTTCCTGCGGTTTTACCGCGGTATTGTTCGCGGTATTGCCGCGGTTTTGCCGCGTGCGGGTTGGTACATGTGCTTTAATGCATTCAATGCAATAAAGCACATTGAAAAAAAAAAGAAAAATAAAGTAATTTCCTTAGATAGCAGATAGATAGATAGAAGAATAGATAGAGAGATAGCTAGATAGTTAGATAGAGGGATAGATAGAGTCCCTGTGAGCACACGCTGCATTTCTCACGGTCGGTAGTAGTGAGTTCACATTACCGGCCGTGGGAAATGGCCTGTGGTTACCTCTGCTGTCTCGCTGCGAGGCTGCATTCAGCAGTGTGTTTGTGTCACTCTCTTCTGGATGCAAGCATCGCAGGACGTAGATTACGCCGGAGCTGTGGATTACGCCGGAGCGGTGTGTTTCGGGGGGGTTAATAAACGGGTGAACCAGGAGCTTTTTTGTGTTTTATTTAAAATAAAGGATTTTTCGGTGTGTGTGTGTGTTTATTCACTTTACTTACGGGTTGATCATGTCAGCTGTCTCATAGACGCTGCCATGATCAAGTCTGGACTTAGTGGCGGCGATCCGCCGCCATTACCTCCTTATTACCTGGATCGCCACCGCATCACGGCATCTAGAAGAGCTGGGGACACTCCGGTACTGCCGCATAATAAATGCGACAGTCCCGGGGCAGCTGCGGCTGATATTCTCGGCTGCGGGAGGTGGGAGGGAGGCGGGGGACATTAACTCTGCCCCTCGCCCTCCCCAGCCTGAGAGTGCCGGGCCGCCGCTATGTGCTTACCTCGGCTGTAAGGTAAAAATACAGCGGAGCCCACGTGTTTTTTTTTCTATATGTCCGTTTAATTTCTATGTGTATTCTATATGTCTGTGTGTGAGTGTGATGTGTATGTTCTATGTCTGTGTCTGTGATCTCTGTGTGTTTACTCTCTGCTCCGCTTCCTCTTCCTGTCATAATGACATCACTTCCCTGCAAACCGGGCAGTGCTGAACATTACTGGAGGTAAACCGCGAAATACCGCAGGGAATAACGCAGGTAAACGCAATGAACCGCACAGAATTTGCTGCCTGCGTTATTCCCTGCGGGATTTCACGATGAAATTGCAGTCAATGGAGTGAAATCCAGCAGTGACGTGCGGAAAAGAAGTGGCATGCTATTGTTTTTGCTGCGGGAATCCCGCAGCAAAACATGCAGCTGTCAAATTCCGCATAGTGTGCACAGCATTTTTTTTCCATAGGTTTTGCTGGTGATTCACTGCAGAGATGTTATGAACATTTTCTGCAGCGAAACATGCAGCAAAACCGCAGGAAATCAGCGGGAAAAAACGGTAAGTGCACACAGGGCCTTAAGAAGTTTATTGTTACAAAAATTTGTGATTGCATGAGGAACTGTGTAGAACTGTCAGATGATTGTAAATCACTGGGAAATGGATCGCTGAATGACCATCCTGGGACCACAACCACACCAACTGCAGGACCACTGAAGAGTATAGCTGGGATCAGACAGACACAGAACTATTATTTCTGGACTCCTATGACTATTTAGTTATGGTGAAACTGTTGCCTGACCCAGAGAACCAGCCTGTTCCCTGTTATAGCCAAATAAATATTATACACTGGGTATATAAGTGCACTTGGTCAGGCCTAGAGAGTCTGGTGATTGCAAAGTCAAATAATGACCTGGGACATATAATGAGGACTCATACAGCCTTGACAAAGGATCATATGTGGACAATAAATAAGCAGCTGGAGAGTCCAGAGATATGCCCTTGCCCTGTGAAGTGTGAAGCACTAAAAGAATGGGGCTACACTGAAAACACGCCCCAAAGCAGTCTTTAATCTTGACTGATGCAAAACAGCTAAATGGCAAGAGTATAGAGAGGTACTTTAGGCAGTTATGCCTGAGGTGGGTAGATATGGTAGAGTTCCAGGAACCCCCTTTGGATGTTAAGATACTGATGCATGCTTTTGATGATGGTATAAATAAGGTTTCACAAGAAGCAATACTGACAGCTAGACATGATTCACCCAAAGGACCTTTTGCAAGTAGCTAAGGGAGTTTAACAGACAAGGATTCAGTGATCAGTCTGGTATGAGTAATGGGTCCCAAGAGCTCCAGAGACAAGGAGAGGACCACCACACGAGAGCACAGGGGGAGAAAGCCCACAGGCTGCTCTACAGGACTTAACCTCTGCCCTGCCTGGAAACGCACGGAGTCATTGCAGATTATGAAAGAACTGTGAGTAAACAAGATCTGAAACCCGCCACCCAGTGACTCTGACTCTGTTGTCGCCTTGTGACCTGGCGATTCCCAGTTCCCCGTTCTCCCTCCCAGGGGCTGCTCCGCTTGTTGGCAGCGATATCATCCTGGCTACACCCCAACATCTCCCCCGGCAAGGTACCCTGCAACGGCAGCCTTATCCTTGGCCACACACCACAGGTGGCGTAGTCGACATCATCCGTTCCACTCCTGGAAGAGGAAAGGTCGGAGGAAGGGTCCACAGCGGAGGAGGCCGGGACCCCAGTCACCACCATAACTAGTGACTACCTCTCCAGGAACAGTCCTTGCTAGTCTCCCCCTTACTGTGCACTGCGGGGCCACGGAACCGAGTCAGGCCATGACTTCTACAAACCACTGGCCCAGCGACGGGTATACAACTTATGGATTTAAGCTCCTATCTTGAGCTCCGTGGGGTGTCACAACTGGCGTAGTCGACAGGATTGCGTGCCCAATCTAATGGGTACTGCGTGCCTTTACTGGACTGTCGTATTTTTATCTTGTACCTGCTGCCATGGGCTCCGTGACTACCGGACTGAGACTGTAAAATGGCATCCATTGAGAATGGGATGGGTGCTGTTATGATTCAGGGACCGGGGAGGATCAAACAATGCGGAATCCCAAAAGGTAACAGAGTGGCTGGAAACGTATCGGACTGCAGACCTAATCCTGACACACAACTAACAGTAGCCGTGGGGCGTGCCTACGATGACCTGGACGCCTCGACAAAGCCGGAGAACTAAATAATCTCACAGATAGAAATATAAGGAAGATAATCTGCCTCGGAGTAGTCCCCAAAGATAGATAGATAGCCCCACACATGTAAAGGCTACGGTGATATAGAAAAACACAATACAAAGCCAGAAAGGACAGATTTCAGCAAAGGTGAGGCCCAAACTATCTTTATAGAAAAGGATAGGAAAGAGCAACTCTCTGCAGCCATAAAAAACCCTAATAAATACCAGCACTACTGATATGGAAAAATCCTGAGGTTATTAAACCTCTCCCCCACTGTACCAGCACTCAGATGTTACTGGGATCCAAAAAACACTAATACAGATGAGGGACTGAATAATACCAAGCATGACAAAACATGATTTATGCCACTGTTTCTTTTTCCTTTCTTTTCTTCTTTTTCTTTTTCCTCCTGCTTCTCCCTTTCCTTTATTGGGTCCCGGTAAAAGGGATGTGTTAATTTGTTGACTATGAAAAAAAAAATTATTTGCGGTGTAATTTTCTCTTGCAACCCAGGAGTGTTGTGTTTCGCTCTGGAGGAATGTAGCGCCCCTGAGACTGGGTGCTACAGGGTATTGTATTTTTATGTATTTTTATGTATTTTATAATTTCCGTCCACCCTGAGCAAACAGAGGTTAAAATCTTAGTAAGTTTCATTTCCTGTTTCACACAGCCTCGCACACAGGCAGACTGGACATTCCTTAGGTGGGGGCATGTGCAGGAGAGAGAAACAAACATACAGTTTAGCTTTCAGTTTACCTCAGAATGCCTTGGGGAAGCAGAGAGAGAACATGCAGTGATCATCTCTCTAAAAGCTCTCTCTCTCAGGGAGGCAGAGCAGAGGAACCACCAAGTCCAGACTGGTTCATACACCCTTTCCTTACCTGGGACCGGGCGAGTGGATGGCTGAGGACCCCTACGTTGAGAGAGCAGACAGCACCAGTTAGGAGGCTCCAGGTCCATTAGCTGGCAGAGACCTGGAACAGGAGAGGTGGCAAGTCGGGATGAAGTACAGAGCCCTGTAGCTTCGGGTGGCAGAGTAATGGGTCCCAAGAGCTCCAGAGACAAAGAGGGGACCACCACATGAGAGCACAGGGGGAGAAAGCCCACAGGCTGCTCTACAGGACTTAACCTCTGCCCTGCCTGGGAATGAATGGAGTCATTGCAGAATATGAAAGAACTGTGAGTATACAAGATCTGAAACCCTCAACCCAGTGACTCTGACTCTGTTTGTCGTCGCCTTGTGATCTGGCGATTCACAGTTCCCTATTCTACTTCCCAGGGGCTGCTCCACCTGTGGGGAGCGATATCATCCTGGCTGCACCCCAACATCTCCCCCAGCAAGGTACCCTGCAGCGGTGGCCTTATCCCTGACCGCACACCACAGGTGGCATAGTCAACATCATTCGTTTCACTCCTGGAGGAAGAAAAGGTCGGAGGAAGGGTCCGCAGTGGATGAGGTCGGGACCCCAGTCACCACCGTAACCGGTGACCACCTCTCCAGGAACAGTTCTTGCTAGCCTCCCTTTATTGTGCACCATGGGGCCACGGAACCGTGTCAGGCCACGACTTCTACAAAGCACTGGGTCGGCGACGGGTATACAAGTTATGGATTTAAGCTCATATCTTGAGCTCTGTGGGGTGTCACACTAGGGCAAAAGGAAATCAAAGGAGACAGATGGGGGAGAACTTGTGACCTAGAAAAAGTGCAGTGCTGCACCCATGGGGAGAATAGACAGTACTCTAGACCATATATGTGTAATTAATAGTGATGAGCGAATATATTCCGCACTATTGTTTACTTGCACAAATATTAAGGTATTTGGGATATTTGTTACTTATCGAGTATTTTGGTATTCGCTTCATGAGTTTCAAGTGCCCTCCCCACATGTTTGACGTCTGATTTTCAGCCAGTAAACATGTGGTGAATGCCTACTGTGGAGAGACGGGGCTCAGTGGGTGCTCTCGTCCACTAAAACCCGCCGCCTTTAGAAAGACAGCGTGGCTCAGGGCTCATCCCAACTGAACGCCGGCCTCCTTAACCGTGGGCGTAACACTACTCAGACAACACAGGGTGAGGGAACCACAATAATTAAACTTTATTACATCCCCAAACAATTAACGGCACATAACACATAACCAGCAAAACACACAAATGTAACAGGCAACAGAGTCTCACCCTTCCGCTGGCTCACCAGGGATTTAGAATGTCCATGCCTCAGAGCTTCCAGGGCCGCTTACTCCAGTCCAGCAGCACCCCGCTTTTGGCGGGCACCCACCGAGAAAGGAATAACGCCAGATTTAGGAAGCTGTGTGAGGTCTGCAAAGTCTGTAACAGGTGACTGAACTGTCCCAACCTGAGTGTCCTCCTTAGGTAGTCCTGGTATGATGTTACAATCCTGGCAGCCGGAGTCGAAATCCCTAGGCTGTGGATATGGTCTCCAACCGGATCCGGAGTCCCTAGATTGAAGCCATAAGATATCCTGATCCTCTAGTCAGCTCCAAAGAGCTTAGACTGGATCCATCAGCATCCATCAACCTTCATCAAAACTGGTGGCTTAAAGAAGTCCCTTTTATAGCCATAACCTTCCCTTAAGATACACTGCGTCCTCATCAATTGGTTGGACAAGATTGCTTCTCCCATTGGATGAATTTCAAGCTGCATGGATAATGTTCATTTAAATGATGTGCATAGAAAGACTCAGTATATCTACATGGAGTCGGCAAGTCACCGACTAGACAATGGCTACTAAGGTAATTACATTATCAATACACAACTACAATACAATGGTTACTGGAAAAGTCTGGAGAGCAATAGCTAAGCAAACATGACTTAGCACACATAAGAACAATAGTCTGGCTGAATGTTAAGAAACTTTAACCCATGAGAGTCCATGTCGTCACACCTACCTTTCACAGTAATGCTGTAGCCATCTTTGCAGTGAAAAAAAAAAAAGACGTGCGGTCCCCCCGCCTATTTGTGATAACCAGCGCAGGTAAGGGAGACAGCTGGGGACTGGAATTCTCAGGCTTAGAAGGTTCATGGTTATTGGGCCCTCTCCAACCTAAAAATAACAGCCCGCAGCTGCACCACAATTGGCACATCCAATAGATGTGCCAATTGTGGAGCTTTAACAAGTTTATCCCAATTGCCCTGGTGTGGTGGCAATCAGGGTGATATATTGGGTTGATGTCAGCTGTGATTTTTCAAAAATCCCAGCTGTCATCAAGCCCTGGGTTGGTAATGGAGAGGTGTCTATGAGAATCCCCCCCATTACCAACTCTGTAAGTAAAAAGAAAAAATACACAAACACACAAAAATCCTTTATTTTAAATAATAAGAAAACAAACCCTCTTTCCCCAATTTATTAACTTAACAAACACCACGCAGGACCAAAATAATCCACATGACATGCCACGATGATCCTGGCTTTGGTACATCCAGAACCTGCAGTGATGGTAAGCACAACCGATCACTGCAGCTCCTGGGACACATGGAGTGCAGCATGGGACCTGGCTGTGAGAAGCAGTGATGTCAGTCAGGTCACCAAAGTTCACAGCCGGGTTCCCATGGTACCAAGTGTGACAACCAATTAACCCGTTGCAGGACTGCCGGTTTGTGGGACACGGCGACACAGTAGTCCAGCAATCTGACAGTCAAGTCACGGGAGTTCACACTGTGGGGCTCCCTTGCTGCCCTCAGTGAACTTAGTTGAACCTGCTGCTGGATTGCAGGACTGCTGTGCAGCCATGTCCCAC